>NC_079447.1:49597302-49634802 GCF_903798145.1 Danio aesculapii
ATAATCTATATATATAATCTATATATACACACACACAAACACTTTTATATACATACAAGCCAGAATCCACTTTTTTGTTTCCCTACTGATTCTGATTCATTACTGATTTATTAGTACTGCCCTTAATGGTGATTATATGGTGTTCCGGTTTTTATTTTTAAGTACAGCAGGGATAAAAGGTTTCTTGCTAGTAAATTTGCTTCAGTGAATAAGAAAGGAAAAAATATTATCAGAAGATTAATAACAAAAGCTTCCTCAGTGTTCTCGTGCAGAAATCCAAAAATAACGTGATAATAAAAAAAATAAAAATAAAGAAAGTATTATTATTATCACTACTATTATTATTTTAATGAATTTGGAGAGATCACACCATATTTCAACCCAAAATTGACACTTTTAAAAAAGTATGTGGTATGGTTTCTGTCTGTGACAAACAAAGTACAGATTTCATCTATATTGTCTTGTAGAAAGATAATGCATACCGGGGTACACTTTATGTTAAGTTTTAAACGAGAAAAAGGTGTTAGTCACTGTCCAAACCTTAATATTGGGATTCTTGGATATGAACGCGTGTGTGTTTGTATTATTATAATTTTTTTTGCCGGCATGACGTCACTGAAGGCACGGCGCGGCTGTGCTGATGCGGGAGCGCCCACTGCTGGTCAAGAGAAGGAGAAACAATCACACACATTTATATTTAAGGTCAGTATAATGCACTTCAGCAAAACTGACCACAACTATTTGATGTTTTGTCTGAAAGTATACCTGCGTAAATGAACAACATGAGGAAAGTTCACCCGAAAAATAAAAATTACCTCATCATTTACTCTCCGTCAAGCGGTTTTAAATCTTTATGAGTTTCCTTGCTCTGTTGAACACAAAAGAAGATATTTTGAAGAATGATTGAATGGCATTGGATTGAACGGCCTGCTTTACAAAATCGAATCATTTATTATATAAAACTAATAACTATGTTTTTTTTAAGCACAATGATTATCATTTGTATAACTACTGTTTGTTTTACTACAAATACCATGGCTAAACTATGATTAACGTAGCAAAACCATGGCTCATTTATGTTTAGCTTGGTTTAAGTACCATAAACAGTTTTGTTTTGTTTTGTAAAACCATGGTAAATTTTCATAAGGGATATACCTTAGTAATGGGCAGCATGGTGGTGCAGGGGGTATCGCTGTCGCCTCACAGCAAGAAGGTCACTGGTTCGAGCCTCAGCTGGGTCAATTTGAATAAACTACATGTCCGTAGAGTATGTGTGTGAATGAGAGTGTATGGGTGTTTCCTAGTGATGGGTTGCGGCTGAAAGGGCATCCGCTGCGAAAAACATTTGCTGTGGTGAACCCAGATTATAAAAGGGACTAAGCCGAAAAGAAAATGAATGAACACACCGCAGTACTGAAGAAAGACTAAAATTCTAATATTGTTTGGTTTATTGATTTTGTTGAGCAATTTTTTTGAATTCATTAGCTAGCTGAAGATCGCCACCTACTGACACATCTACTTAAAGGCATAGTTCACCTTTAAAGGGTTTTTATGTTTTTTTTTTTTTTTTTAAGTCTTAAGGCCCGTGCACTCCGGGACGCTTTTTGCTTGTGTTTTCCGTTAACGTTTAATGCCTCGTGACTAAATAAAGTACACCAATGTGATCGTGCACATCAACGCGCAAAACGGCAGGCGTAAAAGCGTAATTTTTTAAGAAACACCCCATGTTCATTTTTTGGTCAGGTGCATCAAAACCTTCTCCACCAATCAAATTGGCACTTTTGTTCACATGCACGGAGCCGCTAAAGTTACAGTAAACAGCACTTGAAGGCGCTTAAGTGCAAAACTGTCAATGCGAGCGCACATTGAAGAAGATGCCCAGAGGCGAGATGAACGTGGAGCTGCTTATTGCACTGGTGAACAATAATCATTTCTTCATCGCTACAGCTGGAGCTGCTACCTGAACCATCCATGCTTGTTCGAATCGCCAGTATCTTTAATAACACGTGTGTCAACTTTCTGTCTTCTGTATTACAAGCGGGTGTCAGAAGCTGAAGTTGTGTAGCGCCACCCTGTGCACTGGGGTCTTTCTGTTTTTCATTAAGCACCATCAAACATCAAGTAGTGATTTTTTTATATTGCTTTTCTGTGAATTAAAACTTGAAATATCTTAAATCTAATGTCTTAAATGATCATGGCATTAACTTTTGTGATGGATTGTACCTTATAATTACAGATTTCCCTATTTTCTTACGTCTGTGGGATGTGTCGTGATGGATTGTATCTTATAATTACAGATTTCCCTATTTTCTTACGTCTGTTGGATGTATATAACACAATGATAATGTGTGCTGCTATAATGTACGCATCAGACAGCCTCTAACAATATGCAAAATGACGACTTTCACTTTTGCATTCTGTGACACGTACTGCAACTGTTAGTGGCGGCATCTAGTGGTGGTGTGCGGAACTGTACTGAGACTGATGTAAATGACAGACTTGCTGCAATTTTTTTATTTTTTTTACATCACTGTAAGGCAGTTTTGCAAGTATAAATTGATCTGATTAAAAAGTCTTTAGCTGACTATTAAACTGCTAAACATTTGATCTGATAAAAGATGTCAACCTGTGCTTTTTAAAATACTATTGTTTGTGTTTAGGGGAGGAGGAGCGTGGGTCAGTCATTCAGTCAAACAGTCAGTCGACAGTAGCCTCTGGTGGATTTACGAGAGAACAGCAGGCATGAAGAGCACTCGCAAGAGAAATTTGAGATCTGAAAAAGCGTACACAGCGGCCTCTGGCAGAGTCCCGAAAACAAAAACTGCAAAAAACGTAGCTCCTGGGACGTATTTGACGCTCTCCAGAAATGTATATAGGGGTACGTTTTCAGAATGAGCCTGGGTTGGGAAAAACACAGCCATTGACTTCCAAAGTATTGTTATTATTCATTCATTTTCTTGTCGGCTTAGTCCCTTTATTAATCCAGGGTTGCCACAGCAGAATGAACCGCCAACTTATTCAGCACGTTTTATGCAGCAGATGCCCTTCCAGCTGCAACCCATCTCTGGGAAACATCCACACACTCATTCACAATGGACAATTTAGCCTACCCCATTCACCTGTTCCGCATGTCTTTGGACTGTGGGGGAAACCCACACGAATGCAGGGAGAACATGCAAACTTCACACAGAAACACCAATGAACCCAGCCGAGGCTCGAACCAGCGACCTTCTTACTGTGAGGAGACAGCACTACCTACTGCGCCACTGCAACGCCATTGTTATTATTATTTTAGATTATTTTTTTGCTCCTACAATGAATGCCAATGGCTGTTTTTGTGTGTGTGTTGTTGTTCACATTCTCCAGAAAATCTTGTTTTTTGTTCAACAGACGAAAGAAATTCATAATAGTTTGCAACCGCTTTGAGTGTGAGTAAATGATGAGGAGATTTTTGTGTGAGCGGTCCCTTTAACCTCTAGATGATCCCGGACTAATTCAGCATTTCTGTGCGCTGTGTGTCCTGACTTAAATCTCAAACAGTCCAGATTCTCATATAGTCCAGAGTACTGACTATTTCATCATGCTGAATCCTTTAGCACAGTCCTGTCAGAGCAAAGGATTCATTACAGCATTACCCACTGGAAAACCGGCCTCCATTTGTCTCAGTTCTTTAGCAGCTCGCTAGATTGATTTTAAAGGCCTTTCATTAATTATAGACAATGATCTCCGTTCTTATTATTCTCCTTTCCTGGCAGTCTCTGTACATGAGAGGAGATGAGCTGACAGTACTGGGTGTCCGTTTCTGCATTTGATCCCTGGCCGGAAATAGAGTCATGGAAGGGAACGGTAGATGTCATCTACCTGAGATGGGCTGAATACGTTATGGAGCCAAATAATATTTTTTTTTCTGCTAGTCATGTGATGTTCCAGTGTATGAATGAAGCCACAAATGGATGGGAAAAAATTATGAACTTTCTATGAACCTTCAAAATATACACAGTAGTGTGAAAAAGTTTTTGCCCCCTTTCTGATTTCTTATTCCTTTGTATGTTTGGCACAGGTGGCGCAGTAGGTAGTGCTGTCGCCTCACAGCAAGAAGGTCGCTGGTTCGAGCCTCGGCTGGGTCAGTTGGCATTTCTGTGTGAAGTTTGCATGTTCTCCCTGCGTTCGCGTGGGTTTCCTCCGGGTGCTCCGGTTTCCCTCACAGTCCAAAGACATGCGGTACAGGTGAATTGGGTAGGCTAAATTGTCCATAGTGTATAAGTGTGATTGGATGTTTCCCAGAGATGGGTTGCAGTTGGAAAGGTGTTTGCTGCATGGAACGTTGTTGGTTCATTCCGCTGTGGCAACCCTGGATTAATAAAGGGACTAAGCCGAAAAGAAAATGAATGAATAAATGAATGAATGAATGAATGTTTGGCACACTTCCATTATGTTTCAGATCTTTAAACAAAGATAACACGAGCCATATGGAGTTTTTAAATTAAGGTTTTTATTATTAGGGAAAAATCTAAATCAAAAAAGCTACATAGCACATTGTGAAAAAGTGTTTGCCCCCCTGTTAATATATGACAATTTCAATTTCCCTAGCCACACCCAGGCCTGATTACTGACACGCCTGTTCGCAATCAAGAAATCACTTAAATAGGAGCTGCCTGGCAAATTGAAGTAGACCAAAAGATCCTCAAAAGCTTGTCTTTGAAAATAAATGATGAAGAAAACTATTGAGATCTACCTGATTCACTGTTCAATGCAAAGGGAGACATTGGCTTTTACATAGTTAGCTTAGCAAAGCATACAGCGAACAAAGTTTGGGGACTACAAAAAAAAAAACACCCGGGCTAGTGAGATCACAAGGGCTTCAGGTTATGAGCATTTACCACACGCAACGAAGGGGCGTGGCCAGAGGCGCTGTAATGCTGTAGCAGAGAAAGCTAAAATGGCGTCCAAACGCTGCTATTTCCACAGAACTTCTTCTGTTTCTGTATTTGGGCTTCCAAATGACATGATACAAAGAGAGAAGAGCTTACAGTTTAACTTAATTATGTTCCAGGGAATTATAATAAATATATAGCTAGCATTTGACAAAGGAGAACTTCCAGAATCTTTCCCAGTTCAGTGCTGGGTTCCGTTAATAACACCTTAAAGAAGGAGCATTCAACCATAATAGAAGAAGCTGTAGATTGTGAGCCACAACCTGTATGTATTTTTATTTGTTAAAATTGATCTATTACATGCACAGTTTCTAGCGTTAATGGTATGTTGTATCAAGGACGTAAACAACAGGAAATGCTGTTTGGCACTTTCTGTCTGATTTAGGCTCAAATTGAGAAGGCTAACAGCGACTCTGACTGACAGTATTTACACAATGCAAAAGCGCATGCTAGTAGAGGCGTGACGTTTTTCCTAGTGATGTGGAGCCGATCCACGAATCACAGCACATTATGTCAGCTGACCAATCAGAGCCTCTTAAGGGCGGGCCTTTTGGAGGAACTAGGAAATACGACAGTCGCTTTTTTATTAGCAGAACAGCTGTATATAATTGAAGTAAGATATATGAAAAATAACGTGACTTTTTTTTGTTTACAAATGATGCATGAGCACACATTGCTTTGCATCTTATAAACACAACCAAGCCTTAAAAACACACTCTGGACCACCCCTTTAAGAATAGGCAGGTGGTAAGTCAGTAGTAAATGGTGTGAATTCTTACTTAAACTAAAGTTTTACCCTATTTATTATATTTGCAGTGTTGTAATGATATGCTCAAGCCTATAGTCATCGTCTTATAAAAGAAAACATGGTTTGTAAATCCCATTGTGTCGAACTAAATCTTGGCCCTGTGTTATAACTGCATCAGAAACACTGCGCTGACTCTAAAGTTGATTTCCTAAGAAAACAGCACAGATTTAACCACATCACAGCCCTGTGCCGAAGAGAAAGAGCAGGTTAAAAATGCATGAAGGGTCCGGGAAGGCTTAAATGTGGATCAGAGTTGTTCTGAATGGTATAAACAACATAATCAGCTTTGCACAGGAGCGGCTGGAACAGTACTGAAGCGCTGAAACATGAAGCCGCCGATGTGACTGTAATGGTAATGTCCGCCTTTCTTCATTGCACTTTTAACGCTTGAATGTTGGAGGAGCATCGTATTTACGCCACACGACTGCCTGAATCCAAATGAAGGAGGCTGTGAAAAGATGGTGACATCAAACAGAATCGGAGGACATCAGAGATACACACACAGGTTTGTTTTACTATCTTAGTGAGGACCTTATAGACTTCCATTGTTTTTATATCATGTAAATGATTCTGACTTAACCCATCCCTCACTGAAGCAAGTGCACAGCATTAGTTACTAATAAAAAACGTTTCTAGTCGACTTATAAGCATTTTTAATTTGTGATGGCCAGTGAAATATTCTCTTTAATTGGTTGTTTTGATATCGTGCTATATACAAGAGAACAATCGAGTCCTCAGAAGTATAGCTAAACCTGTACACACACACCTGAGTAATTGACACAATCAGGTGATCACTGGAGAAACTCATTGATTCATTTTCTTTTCAGCTTAGTCCCTTTATTAATTAGGGGTCGCTACAGCGGAATGAACCGCCAACTTATCCAGCAAATGTTTTACGCAGCGGATCCCCCGGTACTGGGAAACACCCATACACTCTTGCATTCACTCACATACACTACGACCAATTTTGTTTACCCAATTCACCTATAGCACATGTGTTTGGACTGTGGGGGAAACCAGAGGAAACCCACGCCAACACGAGGAGAACATGCAAACTCCACACTAAAATGCCAACTGGCCCAGCCTGGACTCGAACCAGTGACCTGGTTGATGTGAGGTGACAGTGTTAAACACTGAGCCACCATGCCACCAGGGGTATATTATTATACTTTAATAATCTACATCAGAATGGTTTGATTATATTAAGTTTGTGTACAGGCCTTAAATAGGTTTGTTGTTGTTGTTGTTGTTGAAAATGTTGTAGGTTGTTGATTTTCTGATTTGTGAGATATGCACAGTAACTGGTCGTGTAATTTCTCATCTGAAATCCTGCTGTTGAACATGATTATTTAAAGAGCTGATATAATTCAGGCCGACGGCTTCAACAAAAGTCTCTGATTAAGTGTCTCACAGCAGGTCTGTCCTCAAAGATTAATAATCACTTCCCCAAAGGAGAAAATCCAAATCATTTCAGTTTAATAATCGGCTTTTGTACCTGATGCTAAAAAGAGACCAAAACTGGACGTTTAACATTTTGAATCAACAGTCTCTTAGTAGCAAATGTATAATTCCTCCCAGTATATTAAGCTTAGGATGGCTTGTACTGCCATTCAAAACCTATAATGGCTGGTTTTCACTATGCAGTAGAGTTTAGTACAGTGCAGTGTGATCAGATTTGTGTTTCCACTGCTAATAGAACCCATAAATCATAGGTCTCAAACTGGATTCCTGGAGGGCCGCGGCTCTGCACAGTTTTGCTTCAACTCTTATCAAACACAGCTCTCCAAATAATCAAGATGTTCAAGACTACTGGAGACTATTAAGCAGGTGTGTGTCCCAAGGTTTCCATATCCTGGACCAGGCCGAATCCTGAGCAGCTACTGTGATGGTCATGGAAGAGTGGAGAACATGAGACTGATTCCTGTGACGCTCCAGAGACAGACGAGTCTTCGCTGAGGCCAGCTTCCAGCCTCCGCCGCTGAGACTGCAGCTCTGCACAAGACGTTTGGCCAGCGGAGAAATTAAAATGATCGTGCCCAACTGAGCCTGGTTTCTCTCAAGGTTTTTTTTCTTCACTTCCGCCATTAGTGAAGTTTTTTTTTCCCTCTCCGCTGTCGCCACTGGCTTGCATGGTTCGGGATCTGAAAAGCTGCGCATCGTTGGATTTGCTCTTCAGTATTTGGACTCTCAGTAGTGATTATTAAACCACACTGAACTGAGCTCAACTGAACTGAACTTAAACACTGAAAACTGAACTACACTGTTCCTATTTACTGTGACCTTTTATGTGAAGCTGCTTTGACACAATCTACATTGTAAAAGCGCTATACAAATAAAGGTGAATTGAATTGAATTGAATTGAATTGAATTGAATTGTGACTTGGAGGCTAAACTATGCAGAGCTGCAGCCCTCCAGGAATTGAGTTTGAGACCATTGCCAGAAAAGGACCCAGCAGGCACAGGACATCAACATGATGTTAGATTGATGTTGTAGTGTGGGATGTTGCATTTTGTGTGTAAATGAAAATCGGGTTGACGTCAGAACCCATCATCAGACCGACGTCAGTGTCCAATGTCGGACCAACCTTGCATTTAGTCACTTTCCAATGCAACCTAAAAACAACTAAATATCAACGTCTAATGATGTTATAGCTTGACGTTGTGTGGACGTTACCACTATGACGTCTAACAGACGTTGGATTTTGGTTGCCATACCTGACCAATAAATATCAGTATTTGACGTCAATATGATGTTGGTTTAAGATGTTGGCTCGATGTTGAATTTTGGTCACTTTCCAACACAACCAAAAAACAACTAAATATCCACGTCATTTGACATCATTATTGGACATCAAAATAACGTACATTAAATTTTGGTCACCTGAGTGATCTAAATATGCAAAATTGTGGGACACAGATAAAACAAGCAATTGCTCCATATTTTAAGCTTCTGTACAGAGAGGCCATGTATTGATCTGTTGATTAATCTAGCGAAGGAAGCCCTGTCTTCAAGTAAAGGAACCAATCACAGACTACTATAGGGGACGTGTTTTTATGACAGTTTCTGCAGCTTCAACCATATGGGGTAAGCAAACACGCTGTCAAATTTTACTGGCGCTTCCAAATATGAATTTTAATCATCAGCTCGATTTTTTTTTTTTTTTTTTTAAAGTAACTCAAATATTATTACTTAATTTTTAAGTAATGCGTTACTTTACTCGTTACTGGCTACATAATTCTCGCTCTCCAGAAATGTATACGGGGGTACATATTCACAATGAGCCTGTGTTGTTATTGACACATCAGATATGAGAAAACCCCCCCCAAAAAAAGTATGCTTTTTGAGATCTCAAATTTCTCTTGTGAGTGTAAATCGTGCCTGCTGTTCTGCGTAAATCCACCAGATGCAGCAGTCAACTGACTGACTAACCATTCGACTGACCCACCCGCCATCCCTAAACCCAACCGATAGTGTTTTCAAAAGCACTGATTGACCCGCCCACCACCTTCCTTAAACCTAACCAATAGTGTTTTCAAAAGCACTGATTGACCCGCCCACCGCCTTCCCTAAACCCAACCATTAGTGTTTTCAAAAGCACCGATTGACCTAATCACCCCTTCCTTAAACCCAACCATTAGTGTTTTCAAAAGCACCGATTGACCCACCCACCACCTTCCCTAAACCCAACCGTGTTTTCAAAAGCACCGATTGACCCACCCACCACCTTCCCTAAACCCAACCGATACTGTTTTCAAAAGCAGATTAACCACCACCTTCCCTAAACCTAACCGATAGTTTTTAAATGCGCCGAATGACCCGCCCACCACCTTCCCTAAACCCGTTTTCAAAAGCACCGAATGACCCACCCACCACCTTCCCTAAACCCAACCGATAGTGTTTTCAAAAGCACCGAATGACCCGCCCACCACCTTCCCTAAACCTAACCAATAGTGTTTTCAAAAGCACTGATTGACCCGCCCCCACCCTCTTACTTAAACCCAACCGACAGTGTTTTCAAAAGCAATCCAGAAAAAGAAAAGCCCTCATTGCCGCTTGATTTTTACCATGTTACCTGCTTTCTGGAACAGTCCTTCACCAGACCCAAACCCCGTTGTCATGGTCAACTCCGCTCAGCGTCTCAAGCCACTGGGAAAACTGGGAAAGCGGAAAAGCTGTCCACATGGAGGCAAGCGGTCAGCTAGTAGCGTGAAAAGAAACAGAAGCTCTCGGCGGCGTCATATCGCTACATAGAGTTCGTTTAAAGACGAAATGCAGCAATACGTACCTCTGGCTACATAATTTGCACTCTCCAGAAATCTCCACAGGGGTACGTTTTCACAGTGAACCTGTGTTGTACACCAACCTGATTTCACCAAGTAGGACATGTTGCTGAATTAACATCTATGTTGATCCTGGAACAACATTACCGTCAGCCAATCAGAGTTAAGGGATATGTTTATCGTTTCTGTTAAGCTTAGGCTCACAGTTTTTTTCAACTATTTTTCCCCTCTGATTTTGGGAATAATTGACAGCTATGGTTGGGTTTAGGGGTAGGGAACAAAATGTCCCAGGATCAACATGGATGTTAACCCAGGATCGCATCGTACTTGGCAAAATCACGACGTGTTGTGTTGTAATTGTCAGGTCGGACATGAGAAGAACCAAAAAATCAGTGCGAACAGTATTTAAAAATGTGTAAACTGATTTATTCAGGCATCAGGCCGTCACAACAACCCTATACAGCTCATCTAACAGAGTATACACTGTCCTCGGTTAAACACTCGTTTATAAATAGACTGTACATCTGTAAAATAAATAGTTCACTATTGCGTTATTATAAGTCACTTGGTGTTTAAGGTTTCTGTTCCAGCTTTTGAACGGTCTTGCGCTAAGTGCTACAGGTACATGCGGCGGTCTTGCAGCGGTCGACTTGCAAGCTCAACACACTGGCAGCTCCAGTGTCACATCTCTGTCTCTGCCAAAAAGCTCTCACCCAGTCCTGAAGTCATCAGGACCATCTGGGAGCTGGAAGAGTCTGGAAGGGTCAGAGACAACTTGGTAAATGTCTGTAATGTATGAAGAGCACAGGAAAAGCCTATTCCAGTCTTTGTCTATTATAGATTGATTCCGTACAGGGATAGTTCACATTCTCTCATCTCTTATTAATCTGGCAAATCTGTGTGACTTTCTCTTGCACTCACACTGGTGTCCAAATGTTTGGGGTTGTAAGATTTCATTCATTCATTTTTCTCAGTCTCTGATTTATCACGGGTCTACACAGCAGAATGAACCACCAACTATTCCATATGTTTTGCGCAGCGGATGCCCTTCCTGCAGCAACCCAGTACTGGGAAACACCCATACACACTCATTCACACATATACACTACGGCCAATTTAGTTAATCAAATTCCCCTATAGCGCATGTTTGGACTGTGGGGGAAACCGGAGCACCCGGAGGAAACCCACTCCCCACACGGGAAGAGCATGCACACAGACATGCCAACTGACCCAGCCGAGACTCGAACCGGCAACTTTCTTGCTGTGAGGCGATCGTGCTACCCACTGCGCCACCCAATCATTAGATTTTTAGGGGGAAATCACTTCAATTGACAATCGTTGTTTTCAGTGGTAAGCACTGTTGCCTCACAGCAAAAAGGTCACTGGTTCGAATCCCGGCTGGGTCAGTCCCACAATCCAAAGACATGCGCTATGGGTGAATTGAATAAACTAAATTGGCCATAGTGTTTGTGTGTGAATGAGTATGTATGGATGTTTCCCAGTACTGGGTTGCAGCTGGAAGGGCATCCACTGTGTAAAACGTGCTGCATAAGTTGGTGGTTCATTCCGCTGTGGCGACCTCTGATGAGCAAAGGGACTAAGCCGAAAGAGAATGAATGAATGAATCACTTCAGATTATTCCAGATCCTTCAGATATCATTCTAATATGCTGACTTGATAATCATTTCTTCTTATTATCATCAGTGTTGAAAACGCAAGATTCTGGAGGGCACATATATCTGCAGAAGTGAGAGCAGATACGAAGGAGCAAAGCCAGAGGTCGCTTTGTAAGCAAACATCAGAGCTTTGAATTTGATGCGGGCAGCAACTGGCAGCCAGTGCAAACGGGTGAGTAGCGGAGTGACATGTGCTCTTTTGGGTTCATCAAAGACCACTCGTGCTGCTGCGTTCTGAAGCAGCTGAAGAGGTTTGATAGAATTAGCTGGAAGCCCGGCTAGTAGAGAGTTGCAATAATCCAGTTTGGAGAGAACAAGAGCTTGAACAATGAGTTGAGCTGCATGTTCAGATAGGAAGGGTCGGACCTTTCTGATGTTATAGAGTGCGAATCTGCAAGATCGAGCAGTTCTAGAAATGTGCTCAGAGAAGTTTAGTTGTTCATCATTACAAAGGGGCAAACAAAACGAACATTTAGCTTTGAATCCTTCTACAACCTACAGCTTTATCTGTTATCTCTCTCTTTAGGTAGTACCAGTGCTTAATTTGAGCCGGATCATGCCGCGTCCTGTTTCGGGAAATGTCAGATATTCATGTTTTGTGTTTCGGAATTAATGTTAATTGATCCGGAATAACAGTAATTTTGCGTGGTGAATACCTGCATGTGTGTGTGTGTGTGTGTGTGTGAGAGAGAGAGAGAGAGAGAGAGATAGAGAGAATGTGAATAAGTCAGAGTGAAAAACACTGAGCAAAGCTGTGTAGATTGTGTGTACACAGTAGTCACTTTCGACCAATCATCTTTCTTACGTTTACAATCACTCTCGGGGATGTTGTTTTGCGCGCAGTGAGCAGCGAAAATAAATAATGGTGTTGTGCCTTACCTAAATGATATCTGTATTATCAAATTGCCAGAGGCAGTAAAGCGTGTTTTCATTTTTTTAAACCACGAGTAAATCTGATAATGAGCCTGATCAAGAGAGATGGAACTGCACCCCTGGATCA
Source organism: Danio aesculapii (assembly GCF_903798145.1). Taxonomy (NCBI): domain Eukaryota; kingdom Metazoa; phylum Chordata; class Actinopteri; order Cypriniformes; family Danionidae; genus Danio; species Danio aesculapii. The sequence goes on from NC_079447.1 coordinate 49,610,002, forward strand.
GGATGGCGGGAGACAGAAGCAAAGTCAGCCAGAAAACATGGCGGAAAGGTAACTGTGGGCTCTTTGTGATGTTTTAGAAACTAATTTGGGGAGGAGCACGCGCAGAAGTTTCAGTATCAAATACGTCATTGACAATTACTCTATTATCCAATCAGTTCTTGACCAAAGCCCTATATATACCAAAGCTGTCTTACCTGCAGCATCTTACGACTTTAGCATCCCTCCACCACCCCGTCACCTCACCTCTTAAGCTTTACAATCCCGGGGGAAGCGTTCTGGAGCCGGGCTAGATACTTCGCTCGAATCCCAATTCCTCTCTGTTTCCTGATAAGAGGAATAACTCGAGTTTGGGAGTCTTCCCCGAGCTCAGAGCCCTCTCCCCGGACAGCACGCCAAACACGCTTTATTCTGAAACTATTGCAAGTGTGAACTCGTGAATTGGAGATTACACGGTGAGAGTCATTTTCGCTTGGCAATAGTGAAGTGAACTGAATAGTGATGTTTCATATGATTTATATGTGTAGATACGTCTTTGTTTGTTTATCCATGGTTGACCCTGATGGATTCGGATTCAATTTCACAGCTATTAATTATTAAAAACTTTTGTTAATTATTATTATTATTAGAGAGAGTAATCCAAATCAGGAAAAGAAGTGATCAATACACATAGCAGACAGAGCCGGATAACCCATCCCTTTAAAGCTCATCTCATAGTCTGCATCATCGTTTCATCCAATTTACTCAGCATTATTGACTTCTGTAATGTTTGATATTTCGCTCAGACAATCTGTAATGATATTACAACCCATAACCATTATATGGCACAAAATAATTCAAGATCGTTCAGAAATTTGATGCTTTTTTCTACTTTGACCGCTTAGTAACATCATGTTCCGGGGAAAACTGTGTGGGAGATCTGTATCTGGATGCAGGCTGAGACTGCATCGCTCAGAGATGCAATGTCAGACACAATGCACTGAATGGAGCTAGGGACGTCGCTGTGAGGGGTAGAATTAAGGGCGTGACACATCGGATGCGCAACTCAGCGCCGCGACACGGCGCACATGACATTTGAAAGTATCACACACCAGACGCGCACATTCGCATGTTAATTAAAATGAAACTATTCAGATGGCGCTCTGTGGCACGGCAGAAATATGAACAGTGTCCTGAGTCATGGCTGGGCGCCGCGGACAGCCGCCAACTTGCGGCGCCACTATGTTTACCCTGATAGAAACCTATGTTTATAATTCTGAAATCCATGGCACTGTGCATCGCCGAGCGGCGCTTCTGGTGTGTGACCCCCTTTAGAGGTGGAGTTAGGTGAGCCCATTAAAAAGCATTGGATGCAGCTCAGACTGCATCTGCACCGAGTCTGCAGCCAAACCCCTCTCGGCAGATGATTCATTTAAAAATTAAGCACTGGGTAGTACCCGATTTAAATGTGAGATTTTGGGAACCAGATCCTATTTAAGTGGGAATGGTCGGGTCGGGTAGAAAACGAGGCAGGTTGGGCACCAGGTGAACAAAGCTTGAATATACGGCGGGAGCTATCGGATGCAGAATTAAACCTCACTAAAAATGTAGTCCCACACAGACCTCTAATTTAAGCTTTAAATTGACCAAAAAAAAAAGTATAAAATCACAAAGGAACTAAAGTTTAAGCTAATTTAAAAAATAAATAAATAAATAAAAACATTATTAAGATGATTATTATTATTATTATTATTATTATTATTATTATTATTATTATTATTATTATATTATTATATTGTTATTATTATTATTATATTATATTATTATTATTATTATTATTATTATTATTATTATTATTATTATTATTATTATTATTATTATTATTATTATTATTATATTATTATTATTATTATTATTATATTATATTATTATTATTATTATTATATTATTATTATTATTATTATTATATTATTATTATTATTATTATTATTATATTATTATTATTATTATATTATTATATTATTATTATTATTATTATTATTATTATTATATTATTATTATTATTATTATTATTATTATATTATTATTATATTATTATTATTATTATTATTATTATTATTATTATTATTATTATTATTATATTATTATTATTATTATTATTATTATTATTATATTATTATTATTATTATATTATTATTATTATTATTATTATTATTATTATTATTATTATTATTATTCCCCTAAAACTGAATTTACTCTACTTGTTCCAAACCTTCCTGAGTTTCTGTTCAACTCTTTCAGCAGAAAGCTGAATAGCACCTGAAACAAATACTACGAAACGGTTACAGGTTTGCAACTTTCTTCAAACTATCTTCTTTTGTGTTCAACAGTAGAGAAGGATTGAAACAAGTAAACTGGAACAAGAGAGAGTAAATGATGGCTGAATATTTGTTTTTATGTGAACTATCTCCTTAATTCAGACTTGTGCAAACTCTGAAACCGACTACAGATGCCATCGATTTTAATTAAAGAGCAATTAAGTATTTAAGAGATCAATTAAGGCTTTTTTGGTCATTTAGAGCTTCATCTGAAGTCCCTATTCACTTTCACTGTATGATAAACCTCCAAACTCATCTTCAGCACAGAAAGAAAGTCATACAGGTTTACAGATGACAGAATGATCCTTTTCGTCTGACCTATTCCTTTAAAATGTAGCTTTGCTAACTTCTACGTCTAATACCTTCAGGATATACAGGACTCACGACTCGGCCGTTATAATAAATTCATGTCTCTATTTCATAAGCAGTAAATGATCTCTCCTAAAGAATGCATGAGGAGGAATGTGAATGTCTGTACTTCCCTTTTGGCCCAGCCTTTTAGAAGCAGATACTGCAGGACAGTCATCCACACACACACACACACGAAAGGAAAGAGAGAGTGTGAGATCTGATCGAGACAGTCTTGAAGCAGAGATATTTGAGGCAGTGTTCAGCCCTTACTGCTGTGCGGGAGCCAGGCGGGTTTCTCTCGGGCCGTCACTGAGCTGCCGCGGGCCTCTCCATCTTTATCCTCCTCCTCGTCTCCTTCAGAGAGGAGGTCCGAGATCTGCTGCTGGAGCTCGGGGCTGATGTCGTTCTCGGCCAGGACCAGGACACGCAGGCAGGTGGGGTAATTCTCCACCATGTCCAGGAAGATCTACAGAAGTTGCATCCCAGATGACATGCATGTGAATAAGAAATTTCCTAAACAACATTGCCCTCTAGTGGAGATATATGGAAAAACTCTCCTCAATGTTGAGCTCTGAAGAAAACCAAAGTTTGAGAGACGTTTTGCTGACGTCACGTCATTTGTGTTGACCGTGAAACACAGATCGCAATTTACAAACCAGGAGTACAGAGGAATTATGGCTTAAAGTTGTGCTTAATCCAATATTTTCCTCCACAATGCTATATTTCAGCAGGTGGTGATAGGAAAGCAGAGATCAACATCCCATAATGCAAATCATAATACAATCCCATATATACATAAATAAGCAAAAAAAGACATGTGAATCACAAAATACAGAAACTATTAATTAACAGATATTTTTATAGTGTACACTCACCGGCCACTTTATTAGGTACACATGCCAAACTGCTCGTTAATGCAAATATCTAATCAGCCAATCACGTGGCAGCAACACAATGCTTTTAGGCATGTAGACGTGATCAAGACGATCTGCTGCAGTTCAAACCGAGCATCAGAATGGGGAAGAAAGCGGATTTAAGTGACTTTGATTGTGGCATGGTTGTTGGTGCCAGACGGGCTGGTCTGAGTATTTCAGAAACTGCTGATCTACTGGGATGTTCATGCACAACCATCTCTAGGGTTTACAGAGAATGGTCTGAAAAAGAGAAAATATCCAGCGGCAGTTCTGTGCGCGCAAATTCCTTGTTGATGTCAGAGGTCAGAGGAGAATGGCCAGACTGGTTTCAGCTGATAGAAAGGCAACAGTAACTCAAATAACCACACTGTAAAACCCAAAATGTTAAGGTAACTCAAACCGTTTGAAGTAACCGATTGCAACAAACCTTTTAAGTTCAAAAACTAATCCTAATGAGTAATGTGAACTTAATCTATTTGAGTAAACGAAGCAATTTGAGCATAGTAAAACCCAATGAATGAAGAGAACTCAAATCAACTGAGTACTGTAAAAGCCAATAAGTTCAGGCAACTTAAACTGTTTGAGTTAAAAACTTATCTATATGAGTACTGTGAACATACTCTATTTAAGATGACGTAATGAGGTATTTAATTAACTCAAAACCTGTGTTTTTGAAAAAAAAGTTAAAGTAGAATTAACTTTCAGTAAATTTTGAGTTAACTACACTCATTTCATTTGATAAAGTTGACTGTTGGGTTTTACAGTGCACTCGTTACAAGCGAGGTCTGTAAAAGAGCATCTCTGAACACACAACACGTCCAACCTTGAGGCAGATGGGCTACAGCAGCAGAAGACCACACCAGGTGCCACTCCTGTCAGCTAAAAACAGGAAACTGAGGCTACAATTCACACAGGCTTACCAAAACTGGACAATAGAAGATTGGAGGAACGTTGCCTGGTCTGATGAGTCTCCATTTCTGCTGCCACACTCTGTCAGAATTTGACATCAACAACATGAAAGCATGGATCTATCCTGCCTTGTTTCAGCGGTTCAGGCTGCTGGTGGTGGTGTAATGGAGTGGGGGATATTTTCTTGGCACACTTTGGGCCCATTAGTACCAATTGAGCACACAGGCTACCTGAGTATTGTTGCTGACCATGTCCATCCCTTTATGACCACAGTGTACCCATCTTCTGATGGCTACTTCCAGCAGGATAACGCGTCATGTCATAAAGCGTGAATCATCTCAGACTGGTTTCTTGAACATGACAATGAGTTTACTACTCAAATGGCCTCCACAGTCACCAGAGCTCAATCCAATAGAGCACCTTTGAAATGTGGTGAAACAGCAGATTCACATCATGGATGTGCAGCTGACAAATCTGCAGCAACTGTATGATGCTATCATGTCAATATGGAGCAAAATCTCTGAGGAATATTTCCAGAACCTTGTTGAATCTCTGCCACGAAGGATTAGGGTGGTTCTGAAGGCAAAAGGGGTGTACCTAATAAAGTGGTCTATAAATATACCTTCTCCTTTACATGAACGTGTGATACATGGAAATATAAGGGCTAAGGGGTAGAATTATGATTGGGCCCAAACTTGTTCCTAACCTTAACCTTAACCAACCTGTTAACTGTTCGCAGTAGTGTGTGTGTGTGTGTGTGTGTGTGTGTGTGTGTGTGTGTGATATACCTGTGCTGACTGATTGGTGAGGCCGGTTCCCTCCAGATCCAGAACTTCTAGAGTGCGACTGGATGCCACGGCGACAGCTAACATCCCAGCGATGTGATCCCCTGAAAACACAAACTGAAGACTCAGAGTGCAGCGCACAATCCTGCTGGATTTCACAATGCAACCTCTGCACTTCTATAGCAGACAAATGTGGACGCTTCATTCCCCGGAGAGCAACGGTCAGCAAAATAAATGTCTCTGTATATATACATCATCTACCCCATCCATTATACTTCAGAGAAAGGCATGCTGTGCTGGAAAAACTTACTGTATCTAAGTGTGTTGCTGATTAAAAAGGCTATACAGCTGTACAGTAAGCAGGGGTGCAGTTAAAAAGATGAAAACCCCAAAAATATGATATTTCTGTCATCATTTACTCATCATAAGATGGTTTTAGACATTAATGTGCTTGCCATGACTTTGCAATATTCTAGTTTTTAACAGCAGATGGCGCTCTAGGCTAGTTTTCAACAGCAGACGACGCTCTAAGCTAGTTTCTAACAGCAGATGGAGCTCTAGGCTAGAGTTAAACGGCAGATTGCACTCTAAGCTAGTTTCTAACAGCAGACGGCGCTCTAGGCTAGTTTTCAATTGCAGATGGCGCTCTAGGCTAGTTTTCAACTGCAGACGGCGCTCTAAGCTAGTTTTCAACTGCAGATGGAGCTCTAGGCTAGTTTTCAACTGCAGACGACACTCTAGGCTAATTTTTAACAGTAGACGGCGCTCTAAGCTAGTTTTCAACTGCAGACGGCGTTTTAGGCTAGTTTTCAACAGCAGATGGTGCTCTAGGCTAGTTTTCAACTGTAGACAGTGCTCTAGGCTAGTTTTCAACTGCAGACGGCGCTCTAAGCTAGTTTTCAACTACAGACGGCGCTCTAAGCTAGTTTTTAACAGCAGATGGCGCTCTAGGCTGGTTTTTAACAGCAGACGGCGCTCTAGGCTAGTTTTTAACAGCAGATGGCACTCTAGCCTAGAGATCACAACAGAGATCCACAGTATGTCTTAAAACTGCAGCGAGTCACTTACCCAAGGGATTGTAGTCGAGGTTGAGGACCCGTAACTGTGAGCTGTGAGCTGCAGCGATGGCCAGTCGAGCCCAGCCCTGAGAGCTGATGGCAGGGTTGGCACTCAGCGTCAGCTCTTTAAGCCCTGTGCAGAATGAATATCACATAGAAACAACTGTTAACTCACCGCTCATGTGCTAGACTTAACACTCACTCACTATCCTTCAGCTTACACTTATCAGGGGTTGCAACAGCGGAATGACCTGCCAGTTTCTCTGGCATACAGTTGAACTCAGAATTATGATTCCTCCTGAACTATTAGCCCCCCTGTATATTTATTTCCCCCAATTTCTGTTTAACTGAGAGAGAAAAAAAATTCAACACATTTCTAAACACAATAATTTGTTCTGTAGACAATCAAAATCAAATATAGCTTAAAGGGGCTAATAATAATGACATTAAAATGGCTTTTAAAAATTAAAAACTGCTTTTATTCTAGCCGAAATAAAACAAATGAGACTTTCTCCAGAAGAAAAAATATTATCAGACATAAAATTCCTTGCTCTGTTAAACATTATTGGGGAAATTTGAAAAATGTACAGGAGGGCTGATACTTTTGACTTGTTTTACACAGCGGATGCGCTTCCAGCCACAACAAAGCACTGGGAAACACTCATTCACACACTCATACAGTATGGCTAATTTCAACACAATCTCACGGCAATGCGTAACTTTTTGATTTAGTGGCTAATTCATATGAAGTCTTATGATCTAATTCGTACAATTTAGTACGATTTGCTTATCCCCCAATGCCATGCCTCCATTTTAAAATCGTACAATTTCGTACAACTGAACTCATTCAAATTTGTACAAATGAGCCACTAAACTAACTAAACATAAAATACTTACGTTTTCTCGTGAGATCAGGCTGCTAATTTAGTTTATTCATTCACCTATAGCGCATGTGTTTTGACTGTGGGGGAAACCCATGCACACAGGATAGGACATGCAAACGCCACACAGAAACGCCAACTGACCCAACCGGGACTCAAACCAGCGACCTTCTTGCTGTGATTACCTTAAATATAAATTCTGTCATCATTTACTCACTCTTGACAAAACAAAACTATATTTTGTACTTGTCCAGAAAATTCTTTTTAAGGTTTTTTTTATATGTTTGGACTACTCAATTCAATTCACCTTTATTTGTGTAGCGCTTTTACAATGTAGATTGTGTCAAAGCAGCTTCACATAAAAGGTCATATTTGTTGTTGTTGTTGTTGTTGTTGTTGTTGTTGTTGTTGTTGTTGTTGTTGTTGTTGTTGTTGTTGTTGTTGTTAAACACAAAAGAAGATATTTGAAGAATGTTGGAATATTGACTTCAATAGTTTCTGCTTTTCCTAATATGGATGCCAATGGTTACAGTTCTTCAAAATATCTTCTTTTGTGTTCAACAGAAGAAAGAAACTCAAACAGGTTTGGAACAAGTGAAAGTTGAGCAAATTTTCCTTTTTTTGTGTGTGTGTGTGAAATCCCTTTTTCATTTCTAAAACCTGTTTGTCACTTTTTGGGCTCCCTGACACATTCCCATCATGTTCTGCTCCATTTTCCATTTTCAGGAAGATATTAGAATGTTGTAAACTGGTAACATTGATTTCCATAGCATTTGTTTTTCCTACTATAGAAGTCAATGGTTACAGGTTTCCAACATTATTCAAAATATCTTCTTTTGCGTTCTCAAACCGGTTTCTAACTCAAACAGGTTTAAATAAACAGTTTTAAAGTAAAATACTGGCTTTTTGTGTGAACTATCCCTTTAATTGTGTTTTGTTGTTTTTATTTGGTCCAATTTTGGGCTCCCTGACACATTCCCGTCATGTTCTGTTTCATTTTTCAGCTTGTTTCAGTATTTTCATAAAGATATTAGAATCTTGTAACCCAGTAACATTGATTTCCATAACATTTGTTGTTCCTACCATAGAAGTCAATGGTTACAGGTTTCCAACATTATTCAAAATATCTTCTTTTGCATTCTCAAACAGGTTTCTAACTCAAACAGGTTTAAATAAACAGTTCTAAAGTAAAATGGTGGCTTTTTCTGTGAACTATCCCTTTAATTGTGTTTTTTTTTATATCTTTTATTTCTTTTTGTGCTCTCCCGACACATTCCCGTCATGTTCTGCACCATTTTTAGCTTGATTCAGTATTTGCATGAACATTTTACAATGTTGTAATCCAGTAACATTGATTTCCTTAGCATTTGTTTGTCCTACTGTAGAAGTCAATGGTTACAGGTTTCCAACATTATTCAAAATATCTTCTTTTGTGTTCTCAAACAGGTTTCTAACTCAAAAAAACTGAAGGGTGAGTAAATGGTGGCTTTTGTGTGAACTATCCCTTCAATTTTCTTTCTTTATTTATTTATAATTTATTTTTGGTTTCTATTATCTGTTTTTGGCCCCCTCCGACACATTCCCGTCTTGTTCTGCATCATTTTGTTAGCTTGTTACAATATTTTCTCAGTGTTTTTCTTATCTTGCAGTGTATTTGAGCCTCTCTGGGCCACCGTATAGGAAACAGTGTGTACAGGTGACGCTTTGCTGTTTTACCTGATTTGGCTCCATCAGGAGGAAGCAGGCCACAGAGGAGACGGATGGCCTCGTCTCCCAGCATACAATCTCCCAGATCCAAGGACACCAGTGAGGGATGAGTGGACAGAGCTGCGTTCAGGGTGACCAGGCCTGCATCTAACAGTGGACTGCCGTGAAGACTAGAAACAGCACAGCAAAAAGTGGACAGACGATACAAATCTGTGCTGCATTTGCATTCCTTGAAGAAAATGTCAACGCTTAACAGCAGAATAGCGTTTTAACTGCTGCTTCTGTATAATGTGCACAGCAGTAACTTCAAGATCATATTAGCGAACACACTCAAAAATACACCAAACTAATAATTTTGTTCATTTAAAATAAGAACAACACAATTCTTAAGTGTTTTAGGCACAACTTAATTGTTTTATGTTCAATCCTCTTAAATTTGTAAAAATTATTAAAGGGCACCTATGGTAAAAAATCTACTTTTCAAGCTGTTTGGACAGACATATGTGCATGTATGGTGTATAGACCGTCATATTGGGGTGATATAAACTCACCCAGTGCTTTTTTTTCAATTTAACAACATAAAAAACGGTGGACCAATTGGAGCGGTTTTCAAACCGACCGCAACTTTACATAGGAGTGCGGTCCCCCCGCCCACCAATATTGATTGACAGGCGCGTCATCATATCTTCAGTTTGTTGATTCACGTCCGCCATTTTCAGCGTGAGTCGAAGCGATATCACTAAAGGAACACCCTAGCTCTATTTTTAGATGCAAGGCTCATTGGGCTCAACACAAGATCAATATTCTCCACATTATCGCTCTAATCGAAATTATTGGTTGTATCTTTAGGTAGGTTTGCAAACATGTGTACTTCTCATTGAGTCTACCTTATACTTCAGCCGTTTGCATTTCTCGTGATAACAGAAGCTCCCTGTGATCTTAACTAGCATGCGTTTTAGAATTCTAAACATCGGTTTCTATCAGGGTACACTCAAGTCGACGGCTGGGCAGAAACCTATGTTTAGAATTCAAAAATGCGTGGCGCGACGATTCGGGACACTTCATGTCTCTGCCGCGCCACAGAGAGTGTCTGGTGTGCCGTGTCGCGGCTTTGAGCGGCGCATCCGGTGCCTCAGTCAAAGTTAATTCAGTGTGCGTGGTTATTAGTTTCTGTGTACAAGCTCGGCACTTGAAACTAGCACACAGTTGGCTGTAAAACTGTACAAAGACACAAATGATTTTGTACTCTCTGCTTGGTCTGTGTCCGAGTCGTACTTGTACGACTGAATGCTGAACCTCTCACTCCTGCTCCTTCTCGCAGTCTGCCTGTCAGACTCTGTTGCAAACGCAGAGCGGGTGAGCTCATGGCCCCGCCCCCTTGTTACGTTGGCGGGAAGCCGAAACTAATTTACATGTGAAGCAACACACCCATAAATCAGCGAGCTGTGGACACGCCCCCAACATGACACTTTTTAACACATTATAATTGTGTTTTGAACTGAACCTAAACTGGCACACTCAGAAGAACCATAATATTATTATTAAATCATAAAAAAAGAGGTAAACTATGTGCCCTTTAAGTTAACTTAATCGATTTGTGTTGGATCAACATGACGTAATTGTGTGAAACCCTGCATTTTTTACTTTACAGTGTCTTTTCTTTCATAACATCTCTAATAATCACCATCACAGTGTCGTTCGCTTCTCTACCTGAAGATACATCTCTCACAAGAGGGTCTATTTTATGATTACGCATTATATGGCAGCTTTTGAATTCCTTGCACATGAATATGTGAATATAACATCAACAGTCTACAAGAAAATAACATATAAATAAATTAATAAACAATAATAATGATGAAAATGAGTTAGAGATTCCTGGAAGACCATCCACACTGCTCTGAATTCAATCTGAGAAAGACCACCATGTGCTGCTATTACAATGACGTCATGCAGCTCGCTTGAAATTGGATGGCAAAACAACAGTGGCAGGACTTCAAACTTAGTTATTAAGAGTATGTGCATTTTAAGTGCGGATTAAAACACTTTCAAACGTGAGAATTTGAGTGCATTTTCAGCAAATTGACTGATTTCGCTTTTATTGTCTGAAGCTAAAGTTACTTACAGCATGCATCTTTTTTCTTCCATAATTGTCTAAAAGTCAATTATAGCACGCATCTTTTTCCTTCATAATTGTCTGAACGGTTAGTCAGTTAGCCTAAAGCATGCATCTTTTTCTTCCACAATTGTCTGAAGCGCTTAAGTCAACATGCATCTTTTTTCTTCCACAACTGTCTGAACGGTTAAAGTCAATTATAGCATGCATATTTTTCTTTAAATGGGTCTGAAACGCTAAATTAAATTATAGCATGTGTATTTACTTCAATAACATAATTTTAATGTCGTTCGCTTGAATATGCATCACTCACAAGAGGGTCTGGATGGATCTGTTGGCCTTCAGCGCATCTGCCAGCTGTTTGGTCCGGCCGATGGTGGACACCACGCCGAGGTTGAGGTTGAGCTGGGCCAGAGAGTGCGACTCCGCCACCCCGCGACACACACGACCGAAGTCCCGGTCTGAAAGCTGACAACCGCGCACCGACAGCAGCCGCACGCTGTTCTCCTTCAGGCTGTCGCATATGTCTTTGATTTCAGCACCGGACAGCGCCTCTCCCGTTATCTGAATGGAGCCCGGCAGCATCTCGGTGGTGTCAGGCTCGGCGAGCGCGCATAATGGATCCTGGAGGTCGGATCTGATGTGTCTAATAGCGATGATGATAATCCATCCGACGCTGGAGCTGGAAGGTGTGGTGCTGCTGATGTTGCTGCTACGGTGTTTTGCGCTTGGACATGCTGCTGGAGGATCCTAAAAGCGTCGCTCTCTTCAATGCATGAACTGAATACTGCTGTTACTCTGGTCTGCCTCGAAATGTCGCGTTAAATTGCTCTCACCTCATTGCCCGACAGCGGTATTGGTGAAGCAGGTATTACAGGAGGTAATCCGCCTGATAGCTGATGCGGGATTGGCCACACGGAGAGAAGGTCCGTGTGTGTGTGTGTGTGTCACGAGCGCAGCCTACTTCTATTCATTACTCTCTCTAGGGATTATGATGCTGGTGGTTACTTGGTTATTGGATGCAAGCTGAATGAATTGCATTGAAAACAGAATGTAAAACTAGGAAATGTAGGTTAGTTTCGTTTTTGTTTTGTTTTTTTTAAGGGGGAGAATGCAAAATCGTCAATATATGCCCGAGTAGTGTAGTTATGCATTGCATTAGAAAATAGCATACATAAAATAAGTCACATTTTAAAACTTGGAAATGTAGATTAATGCATTAGACTTCAATACATAGTAGTTATTTAAAGGGACAGTTCACCCAAATTAAAAAAGTCTGACATCATTTACTCACATTTACTTGTTTTAAGAATAATTAATCAGGCTGGGTATTAAACTAACATTCGTTTTCACACATTTAAGTGGATTGAACATAAAACAATTAAGTTGTCCCCCCCCAAAAAAAAAACAAGGATTGCATTGTTTCAGGTTATTTTTCGTTAGTAGTTTGAACAAACAGCAGCAGCTAACATCGTTTTTTGTGGTAAAACCTAAAAACATAAACATAAACATAACAATAAATCAGTATCATGTGGCTGCACTGTGATAAACAACATGTCACTTCTGTTTAGTTGTTCATGCGGCTGCACAAATACCATTCGTCCACCTGCTCACGTGAGGCCTGTGAATAATATATTGAAAGGATCCACATGAATGTCACTCGTCTTTCTCTGAGCAACAGTCTGCGGATGTGCCGGTGGATTGTATGACCAATTGTACCGTAGCGTGTCTGGTTGCATGGGCCGATCTTTGTGTCAGCCTCAGTGAGAGCAGGGAAACGTGAGCCATCAATTCAACAAACACAATTAATTCCTTATGCAGTCCAGTGTATGGACTCACCTTAACTTACCCTGATCACACTGAAACACCGGTGACTCAAAGAAAGCGTCGATTTAAACAAGGAGCGCATTCAAAAATGAAAACGAAAAATTGGTCATACTTTAAAGGGCACCTATGGTGAAAAATCTACTTTTCAAGCTGTTTGGACAGAAATGTGTGTAAGTATAGTGTATAGACCGTCATATTGGGGTGATATAAACACACCCAGTCCTTTTTCTTAAAATTTACCAACATAAAAACGGTGGACCAATTGGAGCGGTTTTCAGATCGACCGCAACTTTACGTAGGAGTGCGGTCCCCCCGCCCACCAATATTGATTGACAGCTGTGAGCATTAACATGTCCAGGTAGTCACGTGTATAATCATATCAACAAGAGAGGACGAGCGCAAGGCAGCCGGGAATAAAAGGTGTGTTCAGTTCGCTAGGATCATCAATCATCATCAAACGTGATCAAGAGTGAGTTTCACAAGTTTAAAATGTTTTAAAACAGAGCATGTGTGTAATGAAGTACAGCGATTCACTTCAGATGCACTTAATCAGCAGAGCCGCGTGTCAGAACAATTATAAAAGACACTTCAATCGCGGTTTGTGGACGTTAAATCAGGTTTATTTTGTACGTTAATATAACAGATATCCATACAGCAGTGGAGATTACCAGTATCATGTCACATATGCGTGCAAAACGAGTGCAAAGCTTAATGCGCTGTCTCTCTCTGTGTGTGTGTGTGTGTCTGCGCTATGTGTTTGTGTCCTTGCTGTGTGTGTGTGAACTTTGTAATGACATTGTGTGTGACTCATTGTTGCAAATCCTCAAAAAAATGCATCAAATAGTGATTGATAAAGTTCTTACTGTGGTATTTCTCACACACGTTACGTGAGATCTGTTTTCTGAAGCAGCCGAGGGTGGCGATTGCTGACAGGCACGTGGGAACGGTGGGCGGGGAGGACTAGCCTTAAAGGGCCAGTACAAAATAACAGCAAAACCTTTTTTCCAGCTATAATATAGACACTTCACACAGCTATAATAAATAATCTGACGCATGTTTTGAGCTGAAACTTTACAGACACATTCTGAGGACACAAAAGACTTATATTAAATATGAAAAAAGGGGTAACCCATGTGCCCTTTAATGTACAACACACGCAAACCATCAACCTACTAAATGATTAATTAGGAGTTTAAGCTCAATGAAGTACTAATTAGCTGCTTATTAATACAACTCCAAATCAGAAAAAGTTTGGACAGTAGAGAAAACGTAAATAAAAAGTAGTGATTTCCAAATTTACTTTAGCTTGTATTTCATTGCAGACATAATGAACACAAAATATTTCATGTTTTGTTTGGTCGACTTCATTTCATTTGTAAATCTACATCCTTTTTTGTCATTCAAACCTGAAACATATTCCAAAAAAGTTGGGACAGGAGCAGTTTAGGGCTAGTAATCTGGTCAATGGGTTGAATAATGATGTGATTTTAAACAGATGATGCCAACAGGTGATTGTAATTATGATTTGGTACAAAAGCAGCATCCAAGAAAGGTCTAGTCCTTTAGGAGCATAGATGGGCCGAGGATCGCCAGTTTGCCAACAAATGTGTGAGAAAATGATTGAAATGTTTGAAAACAATGTTCCTGAAAGACAGAGAAGAAGACATTTGGATATTTCACCTTCAACAGTGCAGAACATCATTAAAGGATTCAAGGAATTTCAGTGTGTACAAGCTGAACAACCGCGATCTCCGATCCCTCAGGCGGCACTGCATCAAGAATCCTCATTCTTCTATAAGCGATGTCACCACATGGGCTCAGGAGTACTTTGGAAAACCTTTGTCAAGTACCACAATACAGAGTTACATCCACAAATGCCAGAGAAAACTGTACTGTGCCAAAAGGAAGCCCTATGTTAACGGTGTCCAGAAGCGCCGACGACTTCTCTGTGCTCGGAGGCATCTATGATGGATCACCACACACAATGAAATTGTGTACTGTGGTCAGATGAAACAGTATTTCAGGGATTTTTTGGGGGGAGGAATGACTGCCGTGTGCTCCAGACCAAAGAAGAAAAGGATCAATTCCAAAAGCCAGGGTCTGTTATGATATTGGGTTGTGTTACCCTTGGCAAAAGTAACTTGCTGGCACCATCAATGCTGAAAAGTACAAAGAGATTTTGGAGCACAAAATGCTGCCTTCTTTTCCATGGACGCCCATGGACCACATTCTGCACTCATTACAAAGTCCTGGCTGCTGAGGAAGAGGATACGGGTACTTGACTGGCCTGCCAGCGGTCCGACCATAATAGAGAATGTGTGGCACATTTTGAAGTGCAAAATGTGAAAATGAAGACCCTGTGCTGTTGCCCACCTTAAGACTTGTTTGCAGGAAAAATGGGACACAACTACACCTGAAGCACTTCATCACTTGGTGTCTTCAGTCCCTACATGTATTTTAAGGGCTGTAAAAGTAATGGTGACATTACAAAGTGGTAAATGCTTTACTGCTCCAACATTTTTTTAAAATGTGTTGTAAGAAAACGTGTTTATTTAACAAACAAAAAAAAAGTTAAGTAGGGTAGTACTTGGGTTTTGGTATTGGGATGTAAAAACGATCATACTTAATGCTAATAGTGCTAATAAACACTAAATATCTTAATAATAAGCAAGCCAGTAGTAATTGGTGTGAATTGTTATACAAACCGAAAAAATATAGTTCATAGTGACAATGTATTGTCACTGTATGTATGTATGTGTGTATATATATATATATATATATATATATATATATATATATATATATATATATATATATATATATATATATATATATATATATATATATATGTGTGTATGTATGTATGTATATGTATGTATATATATATATATATATATATATATATATATATATATATATATATACACACACACACACACACACACACACACACACACACACACACACACACACACACACACACACACACACACACACACACACACATACATACATACATACATACATACATACATACATACATATATATATATATATATATATATATATATATGCATACAAATACAATTTTAAAAGTGGGTTTATTTCATTAAAGATGTATTTGTTTTCATTTGCACATATTTCTACCATTTAAAGCTTAGATATTTGAAAATGTTAACTAATATAAATGAGTTCAGCTGACTCTTTTTTTAAAGTATAAAAGGTTCAGCCAAGTAAAACTTTGATATACAAGTTACGCAACACATTCAATCCAGATGAGTTAATATAACTTAAAATATTAGGTTGTCATAACTAATTAGCACAATCATCTTTTACATTGTAGATGCCTTGGTGGAAGGCAACAATTGGGCTGACTTAAAAACAAAAATTAAGTTGAACATAACTAAATTTAATTTGTTTGTTTAAATTCAGCCTATATAAATTGTTTGCTATCACTTACCTTAAAAAAAATACATAGTATATCCAATAATCCATTTTGTTTTTCAGTGTAGTTCTTTGGTATCAGCTTGGTGCATCCTGGCCTTTAGAGACCTATAACTGCATTGACATGAATCTCCTTTATCAAGTCTAAAAGTTTGAGCTCATCTCTGAGCATCTTTGGCTCAGTGGTTAGCACTGTCGCCTAATGGCAAGAAGGATGCTGGTTCGAGTCCTGGCTGGGCCAGTTGGCATTTCTTTGTGGAGTTTGCATATTCTCCCCGTGTTAGCGTGGGCTTCCTCCGGGTGCTCTGGTTTCGCCCACAGTGCAAACACATGCGCTATAGAGGAATTGGGTAAACAAAAGTGGCCATAGTGTATAAGCGGGTATAAATGTGAGTGTATGGGTGTTTCCCAGTACTGGGTTGCAGCTGCTTTATCCACTGCATAAAACATATGCTGGAATAGTTGGGGGTTCATTCCACTGTGGCGACCACTATTAAATAAGGCACTAAGCCGAAGGAAAATGAATGGAATTGCTGAGAGAGTTCAGCAAGCCATTAATATTCAATGCATCAGCTAGAGCTGTGTGGATTTAACAGTTTAGTTATTTAAGTTGCTTTAACTCAAGTTTAAATTCCACAACCCAACAGCTTTAAGTCAACTTTCCAGATTGTTGCTGCTTTTATTTTGATATGTTTGTACAAGATCACAATACTATACGTCTGAGGTTTGATTATGAACAAACCCCTAATCATAGCACTAGACATCTCAGCGCAATGCTTCTGGTCACAAATGAGGACGACAGCATTTCTTTATTTTCAGGAACCCTTTAAATAAGCTCACATGTAAAAGACAACATAATGAGAGAGCACAGAACTTCCTCACCCCCAACCATAGTTATAAATAGCAGGAATCAAACTGCACCAAAATGCCGGGCTAATGGTGGATTAGGGAAAATAAACAGACTGCATGCAGCAAAACAACCTCTCGTCTTCAAATTAAAGTTTTTTTTTTAAAATCTGTACACTGAACAAAACAATTTCTCTACTGTGTCTTGATGAAGAATCAAAATGACGTAACAAGATCTAAAAAACAGAAGTGTTATGTGATTTCATCCATTGTCTCAATAACTGAGACAACTTTGAGGACTATTGCACCAATAAATATACTCTCACCAAGCCGCCCAGCTGCATTTAATGTCAAATACATTGAATTTTTAATTAAGGAATCCATATAGAACCTGAAAATACCATTCTAACATTAGCAGGTCATAAGATATTTAACCCTTAGCAACAAAAAACGATTAGGACAAGTGTACAGTGAATGTGATAGTGTGTCAAAAAGTCAAAATTGAGTCATCTTGACCTAAGAGCAACAACATAGGCCTTTTTTACAGGAGCAATATGTGA
This sequence comes from Danio aesculapii, assembly GCF_903798145.1. NCBI lineage: Eukaryota > Metazoa > Chordata > Actinopteri > Cypriniformes > Danionidae > Danio > Danio aesculapii. The sequence goes on from NC_079447.1 coordinate 49,627,754, forward strand.
GATACAAGCTGAGCTCAGACCTAAGGTGCTCAATGGAAACCGCTCCATGATTTTGTTTTGCCCTGACCCTACATATGTACAGCAGGCTCGCTGGACTGTGTGACCTACCCAGAAGCCAAATTTACAATTGCTGTGACTGTACAATCGCAGCTATTGACTTTATGGTGGCATTCACAACAGCACTGGCGACGGCAGGAACATCTCTGGCCACTCTCTGGATCGGGGGGACATTTGGTCCTTCTAAGGTATCCAGAATACCTGGAAACAGAAAAAAAACAAAACAATGAATGACAAAATTGCAGCTAACATTGCAAAATACTGACCACAAGCCCAATAGCTTTTGACAGCTTTGGCCATTCACCAGCATCAATGACTCATCTGTTTAAAGTTTACTAGTCACAATAAGAGCTTAGCGATATGACACCATGCATAAACTTGCATTAAACATTATATTCAGCATGTGTCTGTTGCCTCATTACAAACATACATAGCAAATTTCACAATATATATGACGATTTCAGATGCAAAAGCCGCTAAATGCCACTTCTGCAAAAAGTGAGCTAATGACACTGAGTAAATGCTTTAGGCACATCAACAAATCATCAACAACCATCAACAAATAGATTTGCTTCAACTCATCTAAATCCCAGCATCAGTGCATTCAGAAATAACAGTTTGTTGGCAAAAGCCGCTAAACATCACTTGCCTTTGACAGCAAAATCCGCTATATCCCGAGAACCAATCAGAAGCGCGTATCGAATCATGTTTTCAATGATCAAACGAATCGACGAATGATCTTTCAATGAGCTTGATGACCTGGATGAGCCTGTCCGACTGTCAGTGAATGGAAAATGAGAACGTCTCTTACCTTAAAACTCTGTGCATTATAAGAAAAAGAAAACAATGTACAGTCGGAAGTGTAACATGCATTCATAACGTGTTTTTGCGCAGCGACGCTACTTTGAATGAGTCTGATTTACCATACAATGCAACTCCATTTCACGAAAGACAGAGTTAGGATGCTGTTCTTTTATCCCACTTGGATGCTGTGAGGACAAACACGGGACCAAGACCTTAAGAATGGTGAGAATGAATGAATGACAGCTTCTAAAATTGTCTGAGAGGCATCTCCTTTTTGCCCAGTAGGCCCACCTTGTGTTTTATTAGCTATTTTAAGCTTTTTTTAAAGATAAATATAATGTATTAAACTTTACATTATTTATATTACTTCATAATACCCATTGATCTGATAAGCTTTTTATATTAATGGACAATGCACAGATATTGATGTTTCACAATGTTTTTTACACCACATTATTTGAATCTACCAAGCTTAGCTTACAGTGTTTGCAATGTTTACATTGCTCTACTTACATTAAATCTAAATCCTAAATATCAGAAATGACAACAGATTGTTAAGATTTAATTAATGTCAGTTTTAATGTTATTGATTAATGCACTTACTTGACAGATTTCATTCATTCATTTTCTTTCTGCTTTTTCCCTGGTTTACCACAGTGGAATGAACCGCCACTTACTTGACAGATTTATATATTTTACATTTTAGGTGGTTTGTGTAATGTGCTTTATGTTTGGTAAAATAATCTCTAATGGCATCTTCATTTTCAACTAATTGCACTGTCTTGTTCCAATAGGTGAATTTAGAGGTTTTAGCATAAAAAGCACAAGTGGATTTAGCTGGTTTTGACGCAAAAGAAAATCTACCTTGTTAAAAACCAAAGAAATGTCTAAAGTGACATTTTTGAAAAAAATATATTTTATTTACAAGCTAATAACCTTTTTATTACATATAAAATAAAACGTCTGAAGCTTATCAGAGGAGCCTGATAGAAAATGCTCATTTAAAAAAAAAGAGGTCTGATGGATTTAGAGGATTTTGCATCTGAACTCTTCATATGTTAACTTAAAAAAAAAAAAAAAAAATACATTTAGTTTTTTTTTTTTTCCTTACTCCAGAACAAAATGTCATTCCATGGGAACTTAGGTGTTTTTGGAAAGGGATACATAGCATTTTAGAAAATATCTTAAATGCTCCACCTGATTTCAGCTCTGAGGCACTTTATTTGGGTATGCCATTAATGGATTTCTTTGAAAGAAAAAATAAATATATGTATAGAGTCATCCTTGCTTTACTAGATGCTGGTATAAACCTAATCCACCACAAATGCAAGATTTGACTGATGTTTTGAAAAATAATGGAGAAAATAACATGGTGTGCATAACCAAAAACCAGATCCATTTGTTGACTTGTGGTTTAAATGGATTGAGTACATTACCCTTCAACCTAATGTCTTTTTTTATAGAAGTCTAAGATTGATTTATTTGTATTTATATAGTTTTGATAAGGATGATGTAAAATAAGGCAAAGGGATATGTTGTACATTTGCTGTCATGAAGAAATTCGTGTTTACTTTTTGATCCCTGAATGGGGAATTTGAACTGTAAAAGTGACATGTCTACTGATGCTGTGAATTGTATCCCTCTGCAATAAAAACGTAAATTAAAAAAAGATAGTGGAAAAAAAACTGACTCTATAACTCTTTGGGGTGGCACTGAATGAATTTACAATCTGTATATCCTGCAATTTGCATAACTGTCGAGTGATCAATGACAACAACACTTCTGAAACGCTAGCTTGTAGTAGGTTTTTTGTTCCTCTGTGTCGAGTTTCTTCGGAGGTGTTTAGTTTTTTTTTAATGTTACGTTAATGTACAAGTAGCTAAAACCAGCTCATTCAGAGGTGGAAACCGGCGGATGCGCAACAACTATAATCATAAGATAAACACAAAACAAAAGTCTCCATCTGAAGCTTCTTCATGGGACTCGACACTTGTAAACAATCTCTCCATCAGGCTTGCAGCTCTCAGCACCGCCCGCACTCGTCATCGCTACCAAGCTGACCAATGTAGTTGTGACGTGTAGTTTTTTGAGAGGTGTGTGTCACTGTCGCAATCAGCCACGATGAGGGGTATGCGTACGTGTGTGCTTGATGCAAAAGTATAAATCAGCTTTAAAGCTTGTACCGTTTTCAAAATAAAAGTCCCACATATATAGTAAGCAGCTTAGATAAATTAAAAAATTATGGAAAAGCTATCATTGTTTTTATCTCACTAGAAAAATCCAATATGTTCTGAATTTTCACACTGTTTTTGTTCTACACAAGAATGAGGAAACAATAGTGTTTGAGGCTCACTGTATGTCATTTCCACGTACTGAACTCCTATTAATCAGCTATGTCTAGGTATAACCCCATTCTATGGCACCTTTAAGGGGAATTTAGTCCTAACACTACAAAGTCATACCAGGTTACACTAGACACAAGAGGATAACAGTAGGATGTAATATATTGTGTGACATTAGTAAGTGCAAGCACACACATTTTTACACTCTGATCAATGGTCAAAATTGCATTACATTATTAACATTAACAAATATAAATACATGTAGAACAAGACAAGACATCAAATGTTGATCATACTGTTCACAGTGTTTCAGTTTTCAGACTGGCCTTATTCTGACATGCTAAAAATAGAGAGCACCAAAAACACACAGGTGCCCAGATGTCTAATATTAGATTTAAGAGTGAGTTTCAATTACTAAAGGTCACAATAATGCCCTGGAGACATTCTCAAACTCAGTCTGTTTGATTATAGAATTGCTCTAAATGGACAGCATGCTTTAACAGGTTGTTTTATACTTATACAGACCCCATTTAAACCTTAGGATTAGGATGTGGTTTTGATGATCCAAGTGAACAATACTAAAAGCAAACATAGTCTAAATTGTTGACCTCTTTCAAAAATGTAAAACTTTTAGATAACTTTTTTAATTGCTTTGTGTCGTGTGGATGAATACATTAGGCTACTGAACTAATTCTTAAAAAAAGACTTGTGAAAAAGACTGCAAAAAGACTTGTGTTCATATGTACAATGCATAATTTGCAATATTAGAGTTAAAACAGTAGGTGTAAATGTAAACAGGAATGTCTCTCCTGTCTACCTGTAGTCCAGTCAGCCAAAACACATCGTAATACCTGTTGTAAATCAGTCCGTACAGACCTTCAGTTGGCAATTTACCACTCTAGTGTTGTATTTTAACAATCTTATTTTAACCTTTCCTAAATTTAAACTCTGATGTATTAAATAAGCCCATTTGTTTAAATGAAACAGTTTAACCTTTGACAAAATCTGATAAAAATGTATAATATAGGTCAAAAATGTAATAAAATAAAACATTTATTGAGGAACAAACTGAACAGAAATGCACAATTTGGCACAGCTGCTGATATTAATAGCTGAAATGTAAGATGATAATCTGTGACAAAAATGAATAAGATTTTTCCAAAAATAAAACAGAATACATACATGAAAAGCACGGTCACTTTATCTACCATTAGTGGGGTAATATTTAGAGGCTTAGCTTAATGATTTTATGTGTATCACAAGAAGAAGGGGATGTTTAGAATTACATTAAAGGGGATTTGTGGGAATTAAAATGTTACAATAAATTATTCTTTTAAAATATAAACATTGATTTCAATTAATTTAATACATTTTATGTTCAGTCATTCCCTAAAGACGTTGTGTTGTTAAATTAGTTTTATGATTCAATTATGTTTGTCAACCTGAAAGTTAATAATATTGATATTGAATAATAATATAACTTAAAATAATATTGTTTAAAGAATGCTGTTATGAACCGCACAGTTTTGCGTGTATGTTCTTTCTGTCTCTCTTGATCTCTCGATCTCTCTATTTCTCTCTCTACTGGCCTATCATTTTTACAGGTACTGCCTATTGAAGCACTATTGGCTGACAGGACTGCCCATCTAAATCAACCATGTGACGACGACTTCTCTCTCTGCCAATCAGGCTTGTTGCACAGCTCTTTAAACAGGAAGCGGCAATGGGAAGAGATCAGCTGCTGCTGCTGTTGTTGTTTTGGCGTGTTGTCTGTTTGGTGGTGTCCGTGTGTTTTGTAGCTGTTACGGATGTTGACTTTGAGTGAGATTTACTGATGTTGACTTTGAGTGAGATTTGTTTGGGAGTTCTGATGTGTGTTTTTACATCTCTAGCCCGCTAATGCTCCTTTCAAAATCCTTCTGTGACTTTTGACAAGGGAGATCTGAAACAATGTAGTAAGTCACGTGACATACATACTTTGCACGCAGGATTATTGATGTATAGACACACTAGTTAGCGAAGTGCGCTAATTTTGTATTTCTATTTTTCAGATTAGTGTAAGTTCAGGGCGCTTTTAGCGCTGAAGATTTTGTAATAATAAAAATTGTATTAATTGTAATAATAAAAAATATTGTTTTAAGCTAATTAAACTCTAATTAAGCACAACTGAACCAGCTAATCTGACTAGACACTAGGCAAGGGCTGGTATAAGATTCTGACGTTATGATAACCGTGGATAAAAATATCACTGTTTCACAGTATTGTGATTACTGCTCTAAAATAAGTTATTTTTAAATGTCTGGATAAAAAACAAAAACTTCTTTTTGCCCTTTAAAAACAATATATTTTATTTTTTGAAAGATTTATAATATTTTGGAGCAGTAAACATGTCAGGCTGAATAATTCAAATGAATCATTGACTTTTGCTGTCTTCATTTGTTTCAAAAACACAGATTTCTGTACAATTCAAAACAACATCTTTGGATATTTTTTCTGCTGAAGATACTGTTGTACTAAAAAAAAAAAAAAAAATGTAAATAAAAAATCTTACACATACCTTGAGAATGGTATTACAGAAAATTTGGGCGGTTTTAAAACCTTGACTTAACCAAAACGCGGTATACCTTAAAGGATTATCGTCCCATGCCTACTAGACACATTACAAATGTCCAGCCGGGTGTGTTGAGGAAAGCTTGAGCTAAAATATGCAGGACAGTGAGCAAGTTTGAACACTACCGGTTTAAACAGATAATAAAGCAGTTCAAACGGCCAGATTCATTGTTTCTGCTTCAGACATTCCTTTGTATCATCACTAAAAATGCAAGATGTATGTAGAGGCATGCATAATGGGTTTGTAAATATTTAAGTTTTTTACTCTATTATTATTTTTACACTATGTAGCTATTTTAGAGCAAATGAATAAAATAAATAATGTTTTATGTTCATTTATTTGTGAACAGAGTGTAAAAAGTAGTGAGGACTGCTTCATGAAGCTTCGAAACATTTTTGAATCTTTTTTTTTCAGAATCATTGATTTGGAGCTTGTATTAAACTAGTCATGTGATTTCAGTAAATTAGGTTGTTGGGTCATCACTGCTTCTTAACCTCAATGGTTCTCTGCTTGGGGGTGATCTGTGTAATGCCATTAAATCCACATGAATCATGAAGGTTGACTCAGATCGCCCCCTAATGGCGAGTCACTGAACAGGTGACAGGTGAACCATTTTTATCTGATCTCAGATCAGAAGTTTACATAGAGACATTTGTGAAATTAAATAAATTAATATTAGTTAATAGTCTCTTGTTGGCCTATTTGATGGAGCACACTATGGAATAAACAATATACACATATTATGCAGACATTTAATATTTAACCATATTAAATGATAAGCTAAGTGAATTTATAGATTAAACTTTCGATTTAAAGTTCGCAATATGTTTAAAAAGCCAATTCCAATCCTTGTTTTGACAGATTTTGTTGCATTTACATAGTTTTGACCAGCAGGTGTCACTAGCATTTGCTGAATCATTTTGCAAATCAATTGGTTCAATTGTTTTGAGGCTTTGTTTCACCATCACTATTAAAAAGTGTCTTATTTCTTTTTATTTTAAATGGGTTTTTAAAGTTTTATTTAGAATATTCAAATGTAAAGGACTGAATGGCTCCCATATTCATTACCTTCAACCATCTTATGGTAAGCAAAGTGCAGGTAGAGCAGAAACAGCATGTGCAGAGCAGTCAGAGAGCCACACAGGATGAGGCGAGGAGTCTGACCAACGGTCCGGGAGATGAGCACAGCCACCTGAGAAAAAGCCATGACAGTACCATATGCTGAAAACACATCC
>NC_079447.1:49639802-49650445 GCF_903798145.1 Danio aesculapii
ATTGTCATAATAAGTCGAATTTAAACGCATCTAAAATTACCTATGTTCAATGACATAAAACATTGCAGTTTTAATGAGTTAACCCTAAGCAAATATGAGCATTCATGCCATGTCAAAATAAAAGTCCTAGGATTTTTAAGAAATACGCTAAATAAAACATTTTATTTCACAGCCTCAAATAAGACACAATACTGTCTATACATACTCTCTCTCTCTCTCTCTCTCTCTCTCTCTCTCTCTCTCTCTCTCTCTCTCTCTCTCTCTCTCTCTCTCTCTATATATATATATATATATATATATATATATATATATATATATATATATATATATACTCATGATACACTGTACATATACACACACATAATACACTACATATACACACAATACTCTCTCTCTCTCTCTCTCTCTCTCTGTATGTATACATATATATGTATATACTCATTATACACTCTACATATACACACACATAATACTCTCTATACATATACACACGATACACACTCTCTCTCTATATATACATATACTCATGATACACACTCTCTATATATATACATATACTCATGATACACACTATATATACACACACATAATACACTCTATACATATATACTCATGATACACATACACATGATACACTCTATACATATACACACGATACACTCTTTCTCTCTCTCTCTCTATATATACATACACATGATACACTCTATCTATACACACACAATACTCTCTATACATATATACACACATAATACACTCTATACATATATACACACATAATACACTCTATACATATATACACACATAATACACTCTATACATATACACACACATAATACACTCTATACATATATACACACATAATACACTCTATACATATATACACACATAATACACTCTATACATATATACACACATAATACACTCTATACATATACACACACATAATACACTCTGTACATATACACACACATAATACACTCTATACATATACACACACATAATACACTCTATACATATATACACACATAATACACTCTATACATATACACACACATAATACACTCTATACATATACACACACATAATACACTCTATACATATACACACACACATAATACACTCTATACATATATACACACATAATACACTCTATACATATACACACACATAATACACTCTATACATATACACACATAATACACTCTATACATATACACACACATAATACACTCTATACATATACACACACATAATACACTCTATACATATACACACACACATAATACTCTCTATACATATATACACACATAATACACTCTATACATATATACACACATAATACACTCTATACATATATACACACATAAAACACTCTATACATATACACACACATAATACACTCTATACATATATACACACATAATACACTCTATACATATACACACGATACACTCTTTCTCTCTCTCTATATATATACATACACATGATACACTCTATCTATACACACACATAATACTCTCTATACATATATACACACATAATACACTCTATACATATATACACACATAATACACTCTATACATATACACACACATAATACACTCTATACATATATACACACATAATACACTCTATACATATACACACGATACACTCTATACATATACACACACATAATACACTCTATACATATATACACACATAAAACACTCTATACATATATACACACATAATACACTCTATACATATACACACACATAATACACTCTATACATATATACACACATAAAACACTCTATACATATACACACACATAATACACTCTATACATATATACACACATAATACACTCTATACATATACACACGATACACTCTACATATACACACACATAATACACTCTATACATATACACACATAATACACTCTATACATATATACACACATAATACACTCTATACATATATACACACATAATACACTCTATACATATATACACACATAAAACACTCTATACATATACACACACATAATACACTCTATACATATATACACACATAATACACTCTATACATATATACACACATAAAACACTCTATACATATACACACACATAATACACTCTATACATATATACACACATAATACACTCTATACATATACACACGATACACTCTTTCTCTCTCTCTATATATATACATACACATGATACACTCTATCTATACACACACATAATACTCTCTATACATATATACACACATAATACACTCTATACATATATACACACATAATACACTCTATACATATATACACACATAATACACTCTATACATATATACACACATAATACACTCTATACATATATACACACATAATACACTCTATACATATATACACACATAATACACTCTATACATATATACACACATAATACACTCTATACATATATACACACATAATACATTCTATACATATACACACACATAATACACTCTATACATATACACACACATAATACACTCTATACATATACACACACATAATACACTCTATACATATATACACACATAATACACTCTATACATAAACACACACATAATACACTCTATACATATATACACACATAATACACTCTATACATATATACACACATAAAACACTCTATACATATACACACACATAATACACTCTATACATATATACACACATAATACACTCTATACATATATACACACATAATACACTCTATACATATATACACACATAATACACTCTATACATATACACACATATAATACACTCTATACATATACACACACATAATACACTCTATACATATATACACACATAATACACTCTATACATATACACACACATAATACACTCTATACATATATACACACATAATACACTCTATACATATACACACATATAATACACTCTATACATATATACACACATAATACACTCTATACATATACACACACATAATACACTCTGTACATATACACACACATAATACACTCTATACATATACACACACATAATACACTCTATACATATATACACACATAATACACTCTATACATATACACACATATAATACACTCTATACATATACACACACATGATACACTCTATACATATACACACATATAATACACTCTATACATATACACACACATAATACACTCTATACATATATACACACATAATACACTCTATACATATACACACATATAATACACTCTATACATATACACACACATAATACACTCTATACATATACACACACATAATACACTCTATACATATACACACGCATAATACACTCTATACATATATACTCATGATACACATACACACACAAGATACACTCTATACATATATACTCATGATACACATACACACACATGATACACTCTATACATATATACTCATGATACACATACACACACAAGATACACTCTATACATATATACTCATGATACACATACACACACAAGATACACTCTATACATATATACTCATGATACACATACACACAAAAGATACACTCTATACATATATACTCATGATCCACATACACACACATGATACACTCTATACATATCCATATACTACAGTAAAGTTAGACATCACAGCATTTAGTGAGGTATCTGAGTACAAGACACTGAATATGTATGTTTCACTTGTTCACTGCGTATACTCTTTGCTATTCAAATTCATTCACAGCATTGTGCAAAAGAATAAACACCCCCTTATTTACAACAAACATAAACTCCCTTTGGGTAGAGCTGTAAACAATAGTGCAGTACATATTGGAACTGAACCTACAACATACACAGGTCTGTAAATCATTCATCAAATTGTTCGATTTAGATTTTCAGGAAGAAAAAAAAAAGATTATTATTTTTTTTTTTAATAAAATTTGCTCGACAGATTTTGACTACTAGTTTAACATTTGTGTAAGTAATGACTCAAGTAATGAAATGAGGACTATTAGTTTTATATGGAATGACTACTTAGCATTCACAAGTTTAGTTCTTTTTGACTGACATGACATAAGCAAATGATAATGTTATAAAACAGCAGAGAGTTGTATGAAAGCAGCTGATGCATGTCTAAAAGCATTAGCAATTTATTGGAAGGGATGAGAAACTGCTACTATGATGTGCACAAATGACTAATAATTTAGCGAAATGCATAAACTGTTAATGCATAAACTATATGCATACACTGAGCATACAAATGCATAAACCGTTATTGCATAAACTGTATGCATACACTGTGCATACAAACCATAGACTGATACAAATGCATAAACTGTGTCGTGAGAAATGTACCAAAGCCACTGAGAAAATCTGTAATATAAATATAATAATGTATAACATAACTATAATAATATAGAATAATATTCAGACATGTTTATGTTCGTTTTTAGACAACATAATGCCAATATTTACCTTCCAAATAGTAAAATAAATAAATATTAATATTTATGTAATATAAATCTAATATATATATATATTAATATCAATATTTGGTGAAACAATTGTGACTCAAATGCTCAATGACAGTGTTTTTAATTTAAAATAAATGTTATCAGATCTTAAAAAAATAATTTACTCAAGCAAATACCTGATAAATCCAGTTAAAGGTCTGTATTTTTATGTTTTACATTTTCTTTTTAAAGACATTTCTGCAACTATCATTTCATCCACTACTACTACAAATAAATGCGCGAGAATGTTTTCAATGGCCACCTGATGGTAGCATCACACTTAAAAACGCAATCACAGCATCGCGAGATTAAGGTCTGTCGCGGTATTATCTGATCTCCTCTGACATTAGCCTCGCGGCCCGGCTGGAGTGAGCACGAGAGGACGCGGCACTTTTTTCCTTACAGAAGGCGTTATTATATCAATAAAACCTTCATTCCCACGCTAGGATACGAGGTCACCCAGGTATGTATCCATCGAGACTTTACATATGATGTTTTGATGAGTATTTAAACTGTTAGCTAATATGGCGCAGGAATGTGAATGTAGGTTAGTGGAGGTGACCGCAGGAGATCGTTATATTTGGTATCAAAAATACGTTTATGTTATTGTCATGGCGCACATTAAAGGTATTGACAAGTATATAATAATTTGAATGTCGTTTTAATACATATTATGACATGTATAGTTATATACGAGTTAAGTTCATCGTGTCCCCCCGGCAAATTGGTACAAAAGGAGCTTCAGACGGGCGACATGTAGGATTATTTCATCGTCCACTTCATATTTGAAGCCTTTGGTTTATTTAGGCTTTCTTATGATTTCACATGTCTTGAATAAGCCTGCTTTTGGCTTTCATCCAACTATTGCGTAGTTGGTGAGTTTCATCATTGCAAGTGCTGCATAGTCAGAGAAAGTAGTTACACTTTACAATATTTCATTAATGCTACACTGTAAAAACTATGCATAATTTAGTTTTTTTATATATATTTTGTTGTTCATATGAAACAATGTTTCAGATGTTATTTATATTTATGCTTTTGAATCGTATAATGAGACCTTGATAATTCTTAAAGTTGAAAAAAGTGATTTAATAACATTTTTAATGGTTTTTAATAGTTTTAAGTGATATATTGTCGTTGGTGTTATATATTGTAGTACAACAAACATTGTATTAAGCTGCCAGTACATCTTTTTGTTATTTTACAGATTAATTTCTATATATTACTTATTAAACATTCATTCAAGCTACTGATATGCAGTAAAAGTCACTTTGTTAAACTGTGGAGTTGGAGTTTCATCATCAAAAGTCGACAGAGCAGAGATCAACATCCCATAATGTAATTCACAACCGCAAATAAATGGAAGACACAAAATAAGGAAACTTAATTAACAGAAATTTTTACAGTGTAGTTTTTACTAACTCAAATATTGAGGTAAAGTTGGTTTTATATTCGCACATATAACTAATACAAACTTATTGTAAAGTGTGACTGATAAAAACATCACAATTAGAAGTCATAAAGTTATATAACAAGCATGCATATTTGGTAACTATTTGAAAGATTTATCAGCATCCGACCTTTGTGTCATTCTCGTGTCAGCTGTTTTTATTTGCTGGCTTTTTAATGAATCATATTTTGGATTGATTATCATTTTATTTTTGAATAAAGAGTACAAGATGATTTCCATGATTGCATTAACCCTGATTTTGCATAAAAAAATATGCAATCTAAGACAAAAACATTAAGGCCAGTGCTGGTATTGTAGTGTTTACATACTGAACTGTGATACCAATCTTTGCAGAACAGAATCAAACATCAGCATTTTTGCAGGAGCATTGCTTATTAAACACATCAGCATTTATTCCACACAAGCTCATATTTAGTTCCACATTTTTTGGTTTCTTTGATATGTTGCAATTCTCAAACAGGGAAGTTTCAATTTATTTATAAAGCACTTTCAACACCACATGTGGAACCAAAGTGCTGTACAGAAAAAAAGGAAACCAATAACGTGAAACAACTTGCAAATTTTACAAGACATTTCACAAGTAGGTTTTTAGCGCACTCTGGAATAAAAAGCTAGTGTTAGAGAAGATTTTACATATAGAGGAAAGGTAAAGTCTAGATGGGATACAGCTGTGGATGGTCTTTAATATAGCATAAGTGTTGACACTACAACAATCGGTTTGGTTTAGTGTTGGGGTAGGCGTAGATGCAATAAATTAATATGAAAAATACTCTGTGTAATTGCTGTTTTACAGTACTGTGATGGTTAAGATTAGGGTTGGGATAGCAGTAGATGTCAATATAATACAAATAATGGGTAATTTAATAAATAATATGAAAAATACTCTGTATAGTTTCTGTTTTAGAGTACTGTGATGGTTGAGTTTAATGTTGAGGTAGGGGTAGATGTTAATAAAATACAAATAATGGGTAATTTAATTAATAATATTAACAATACTCTGTATAATTGTTGTTTTAGAGTACTGTAGTGGTTAAGGTTAGGCTTGGGATAGCAGTAGATGTTAATAAATTACAAATAATAGGTAATTTAATAAATAATATTCAAAATATTCTGTATAATTACTGTCTTTACAGTACTGTAATGGTGGTGTTTAGGGTTTGGATAGAGGTAGATGTTAATAAAATACAGTTAATGGGTAATTTAATAAATAATATGAATAATACTCTGTATAATTACTGTCTTTACAGTACTGTAATAGTTAAGGTTAGGGTTGGGATAGCAGGAGATGTTAATAAAATGCAATTAATGGGTAATTTAATTAATAGTATTAATAATTTGCTCTATAATTACTGTTTTTACATTACTGTGATGGTTGAGGTTAAGGTTGGGATAGCAGTAGATGTTAATAAAATACAAATAATGGGTCATTTGATAAATATTAATAATACGCTGTATAATTACAGTATTGCAGTACTGTTATGGTTAAGGTTGGGATAGCAGATGTTAATAAAAGGCTATTTAATAAATAATATTAATAATACTCTGTATAATTACTGTCTTTACAGTACTGTAATGGTTGAGTTTAGGGTTTGGATAGAGGTAGATGTTAGTAAAATACAGTTAATGGGTAATTTAATAAATAATATTAATAATACTCTGTATAAATACTGTCTTTACAGTACTGTAATGGTTGAGTTTAGGGTTTGGATAGAGGTAGATGTTAATAAAATACAGTTAATGGGTAATTTAATAAATAAAATGAGTAATACTCTGTATAATTACTGTTTTTACAATACTGTGGTGGTTAAAATAGGAATTTGTTAGCAGTAGATGTAAATAAAATACAATTAATGGGTAAAGTAATAATATAATTAATTCTCTGCATAATTACTGTCTTTACGGTACTGTAACGGTTGAGTTTAGGGTTGAGAGACGTGTAGACGGCCGCAGCTGTATCTCTTATAGCAACAACTCAGAGGAATGTCGTTCCAGGGCTTTGCTTTGTGTGTTTGGAATGGTTTCTGGAAGTCATTGAGTTCACAGGGATGTGGTCGCGTCGACAGTAGTGCAGCCCTTTGTATGGGCCCCGTGTACGTGCAGAATCAGCCGGTGCGTGTGGAGGCCGATAGAGAAAGCGCTGCTACGTAAGCAGTGACGTCGATGTGGGCCGAGAAGAGCTGAGGGGCTCAAATAAACCCCGAGAACAATAACTTTCAACCAAAAGGACACAATCTAACACCAAGCCGCACATTCAGATTTAACCGACGGCCGTTTTATAGCACTTAACTGGACCAGGTAGGAATCGAATCGTCATTTCGACGCGACGCTTTTAATGCATGCAAACTACATGTAAACAAAGGGAATTCTCGTGAACCGTATCTGTGTTTTTATTGTTCGTATTTACACTTGCAGAAATGAATGACTCATTACGTGCGTGGTTATTAGTTGCACTATCCAACGATGTTACTTCCGTTTTGGCAGTTTTGTGGAAGTACCGTGGTATGCTTTAACATGTCATGGTACGAGAATATGGTTATTAATGCAACGTTATTATGTTATAACAATTACTCAATGACTTCGACTTAGGAAATGCCGCAGTAGTCATGATGTGAGGGTTTGCCAATGAGGTAAAGTCGGTTTTATATTGTTTAGGAATGTTTTGAATGGAAAAATAGCTTGTAAGTATGACTTTGACTTTGATAAAACAACATTGGCACTGTTTAATCGACTGTGAACTGTTCTTTGATTGTCATTGGCTGCTAATATCATTTTACTAGTCAGAATTTTGCAAAGGAAACTGTTCTGAAATTACATTAAGAAGTCTGATTGAGCGAATATAAAACCTACTTTACCTCAGTATTGTTTTATTGTGTTTAGCTGAATCTCACATGGGGTTAGTATGTTAGTAGATTTAAACTATTTATTAAATGGAGTGCATCAGATGTGGTTGTTAATTTAAAATGTCGATAAATTGTTTTGTTTCCTGTATAATTCAAGCGTGCCGTGAGAATGAAAGGATAGAGACTGGAAAAATAATGAGCTTTTGTATTGTCTTCTGCATGCATTGCTTGTCAAAGATGTTTGTTTTCTTTGTTATTGGCTTTTATTACAAAATAAGTGTGCAGATATCATTTTAAATTAAAATACTAACCATTTAATTTAATGGATCTCTCAAAAGCTAGACTTAATGTGCTTTCTTGTTATTCTTTTGGCTGTATAAACAGTGGTTTTCCCCTGCTGTGAGCTATTTTAGTTTCTTTTCTTTCTCACACAAATGCTCCGGGAATCAAAGATTCTTGCTATTCAAACACAGTCAGCTGTATGTTCACGTGTAGCACTAAATTTGGCAGGCACATATCATTACTGACACGCCGAGACGCTTGCAGGGTGTCAGAGAGGATTTGAGTTCACTGGAAAAAAGGCCACAGCTGTAAATGGCTGATAGGGGTTTTTAATACTAATGTTTTTTCTATCATCAAAATGTTTGATGTTATACTAATTTCTTAAGATTATTTTGCACAAACTGTAACAAATATAAAGTGTGAAATCTTTAATCACTGAAACTGCTATACATACTTTATAGCAGTGTTTCCCAACCCTGTTCCTGGAGGCACACCAACAGTACATATTTTGAATGTCTCCCTTATCTGACCCATTAACTTCAGGTGTTGGAGTCTCTTCTAATCTTCTGATGAGTTGATTCAGGTGTGTTTGATTAGGGAGAGGTTGAAAATGTGTACTGTTGGTGTGCCTTCAGGAACAGGGTTGGGAAACACTGCTTTATAGCGTGCTTGAGGAGGTGAATTGTGGCATGCTATAGTACTGAAGACTATTGAAGACGTTCACATATGTATGTTGGAAGCGTAATATTTTCATTAAGTCATAAGTTAGGAAAGATTTATACAAAGCATAAGCTGAAAAATGTAGTTATGAAGCCTAATGAAGGTTAGGTTGAAGGTGGTTAATGAAGCCTTTGGATCAAAAAATGATTTCAGATGCAAAAACCTCTAATGTCATCTGAAATTTTCTCCTAAAATTAGATTTTTTCTCAATCTCCTATGTTTATTTTCAGTTATGTCAACTGAAAGGCAATGAAAACAACTTGTCCGTCACTATAAATGTAAAATTACTGAGCCAACACTCAAGAGTTGCTAAAAAATGCAAATTTTAGAAGAAAATATTAAATTGCTTTTAGAGGTTTTTGCATCTAAACTCTTCAAATACATTTATTCATTGATCATGAGAAGCAAAATGATGTTTATCACACTATCAAACCAATTATTAGTTTCTAAGATAAACATAAATTGTGTTCCTTGTCAAGATATTATTTATTTTTGGCATTAAATGAATATCAGAAATACGGTCACCATATACTATTTTAAAATGAAGCACTACTGACTGACCTGAAATGCTGTTTTGCCATATTATTGTGGGTAAAAAGGGACAAATGTCAACAGATCATGACGCTGTCAAGCATCAAAGCCTATGAAATCGCTGTATTTTAGCATGTATTTGTATTCGTGAAGTGAAACGATGCAAGATATGTAATACAAACATCAGATGTATATATATATATATATATATATATATATATATATATATATATATATATATATATATATATATATATATATATATATATTGATATATATATAATATATTATTTGT
>NC_079447.1:49650545-49668045 GCF_903798145.1 Danio aesculapii
CACATCCCATAGGCACAGTTAATTATTATTTAGATGGAGCACTCACTAGACCACAGCTAAACAAGTTCAGATGTATTAACAATTGAGAAATTGTCTCAGAAATGCTTTGTATGCGAGTACGTTGAATCTCCACTCATTGGCTTAAGCTCTGTTGAGAAACCTCAGTAATCTCTCAAAACAGCTGCACTGTTGGTTCAGAGTAGAGTAATGAATAAGGACCTTGTATTCATTATTGTGGAGCTCTGAACATTGCAAGGTGTCAAGGAGGTGGGGTCGTCTTATCAGTTTTAAAAGCTGCTTGGCACCTCAGCATTTTCAAATCAGATGTGAAGACTGATGTGTGTGTTTCTGTCCGCTTGCTCAGGTGAAGTCTCAGCTGCACAGCTGTATCAGTAGACATCTGGAGATCCTGCGCTCTCGTGAGGTCTGGCTGCTGGAGCAGATCGATCTGGTGGAGCAGCTCAAAGGAGAGACTTTACATCAGCAGCTACAGCAGCTATATTCCGTGAGTTTTGCTGGTCATTTGTGCAGCCACCTTTGTCAAAGTTGTACTAGCCGATATACAATGTATTTATGACTGTATTTATGTATTTATTATTATTATTAATTTTTTTTTTGCAAAATAATCAATAGATTAGATTTGATTTAAAAAAAAAAAAACAATCAAATCTTAATCAATAGTCTTCAGTTGTTTCTAATGGTGGGCGTTACCCACGTTTGCATTGGAAAATGCTGATTATGCAGAATGTAGGTGCGCTCACTCCATTGTAGGGCTGCACGATATTGAGGGAAAAAACAAATATTGCAATATTTCGTTTTTCTGCAAGTATATTTTGTGAAATTTTTTAAAAATTGAATTTAATTATTTATTTATTTATTTTATTTATGTATTATTATTTTTATTTTATTTTTTTTATAAATACAATTTCATCACATGAAATAAACGGCTCTATTTGGAAATAATTAATTATTTTAGATTGATTAAGATAAGTATGTAGGATACCTTATATGCATAACATAATAAATTATGAGGATAGATAAATACAACAGAGCAAAGATACAAATGAAATAAACAGTGGCTTTCGTACAGCATTCAGACACAGAACTTGAATTATCAAATGTAAATAATCAGCGTATGGTCTTCATCGCATTAATAATTAAATATAAATAGCCTTTGTTAAAGCTACAAACAATAATTTCTTACTAAACACATGGAAACCACATGGATACTTTGCAATATAATCTCATAAACTCTATAATCTCAATATATAAACTAAAATATACTATAATCTCAACTGGACATTGAGCATGCTACGATGTTATGACTATTGCAGATGTGTACATTGTGATGTGTATGTTAAAACGATATATTGTGCAGCCCTATTTTGTTGGTTAATAAGCACAAAGAGGACAGGCCATTTGCTCTCAGAAGGAGAATAAATGTGTTTATATATTTTATTACATCATTTAAAATCACGATAGTGATTTAAATTAGAATTGTTCAGCCCTTGTATTGACTTACTGGTGTCAGCCGATGTATTAAAAGTACAGGTACATTTTCAAGATCTCACTATTGAAGCTACATTTATTAGCTATGGAATCTTTAAACCCCAAAAATGTTGAAGTGAAACTCTTCTGCTTCGGTTGAATTGGTTTAAAGCTGAAATGGCATTTGTTCTGTCATGTTTCTCACAGCTGAAAGGCCAGTTTGACATACTCATTCATCAGCTGGAGTATTCCGGTAGTAACAATCTCACCACCCAGCTCTCAAACTGCCTGGAAAAGTGAGTAACTACATTTAATTAGACTAGTTTGCATTGTATGCTTCAGTGTGTTCAATGCCTGAGATGCTAGTGATATTAAAATCTCCCAAAGTATATCTTTAAGGAATATCAAATGATAATACGTCTTTGCAAGTAATACAAGTAGAGTTTTAAAACTCTTTATTTTGTCATTTCAGGCTTTCTTCTCTTAATCTGACTCCTGAAGAAACCCCAGAGATGAGTTTTCAAGCAGATGCGCACACTCTGCGTAAGGCCATCACATCATTTGGGACAATTGCCTCAGAGGTGTGTGAAACTGCGCATTTATACACTTGTCTGTGTCTTTATATTAGTGTTGTTGACTTGAAATGGCTTAACTTTGAGTGATTTTTGGCCATCATAGACAAGTAAAACATGTCACAAGAATGACAATACAATATACGTTGTACAATAGAATAAAATAGAAATTATAGATAGATATATAGATATATAGATAAAGAGATATAGATATAGATATATAGATAAAGAGATATAGATAAATATAAATATATATTATATCTCAATATAATATTGAATCATTCCGTACGACCTCGACGATTCAATACGCACTTGTGAATTGCCGTTTTCTCGGTTTTGCGTTCAAATAATTTCTGTGCGTTTTATATCTCCCCGAATTCACTGTGTGTGCGTGTAAGTCTACGAGCTAAATGAGGAAACTCCTCCCCGTGAGTAAATATCCAATCACTATGCTTTAAAGTTAGGGGGCGCTTAACCATCATTCCACACTTAACATGGCGAGCGGCGGTGAAGTGAGGTAACAATACGAGAAAGCGCCGGCGTCTTTCAAAGCTGCAGTGTGAGGACATTTTGGTTTCGCCGGTAAGTTTAATGCCAATGAAAGAAAAAACGGTGAACAAAAAATAACTGTGCAAGCATTGTTTTACACGTATAACCATGACCGCACATCTGCAGCGCCATCACCCAGCAATATCACTGTCTGAAGGCAGGATAGCAGAGAAGGTAATAATCCCTTGCTGAATCCTTCAAGCAAACATACCCGACTGGTTCCGAGAGACACAAAAAAAAAAAACAAAGGCAGTGCTGGTGTTTATTGCTAAAGATTTGCAGCCGTTTTTGGTGATTGGAGATTTAACTTCACATCGCAACGACGCATAGTGCAAGCACTGTGAATGGTCAGCTTGGTAGCTGTGACGAGTGTGGGCAGTGCTGAGAGCCGCGAGCCAGATGGAGCGACTGTTTACAAGTGTTGAGTCCTGTGAAGGAGGTCCAGATGTTTTGTGTTTACTTTGATTAAAGTTGTTGCACGCCTCTAAATGAGCGAGTTTGAGCCACACCAATCGCTTGACGCAGAAGTATAAACCAACCGTTACCCACTTGCGTAGCTAATAACGCATTTAGTTGCTTTTTTGCGAAGAAACTCAATATTGTAATGCCGTACTTTCAAAAGTAACTTTACCCAACACTGTTCTTAAACACCGCTGATTGGCTGTTGTGTTCACATGCTCAACAGATATGACTGTGATTGGCTATGAAGGTCATTGGTTTACCACTCTCACACAGATACAAAGATTCAAAGCAGTGTCGATCTATCAGCAGATCTCTCATAGACTGATCAGCTAATTGACGCGGCTTTGAAAACATGTAATTGATTACCTTCACAACGAATCACAGTCATATATGTTGAGCATGTGAACACAATAGCCAATCAGCAGTGTTTAAGATAGTGCTCATGTTACCAGTTATATTTATGGAATTAAAATATCTATTGACTCTTGACAGGCTCACAGTGTTACAAGGGAGAATAGAGTGTCTGAAAATATGATGTACTCATACCGATGCTATAAATAGATGTGCGTCCTTCCACATAGCATGTGTATTCATAAGTTCTCTCCACTGCAGCAAATGGAGACCTCAGAGTCTTTGGCAAGACCATGGCTTCTCCAGGACTGTCCAGTCTCTTTTAAGAAGCAGGTTGGTATTGATTATTGCACACTGCTTATGTCATTTCCAGCTCCTTGGTGTACATGCCAAAAAAATAAAATGCACATCTTGTTTAGAAATTGGATCCTGAACGCACTACACCTCTGACCGAGTGGCTTTTGGGGAATCATCCAGTTTGCAGTGCTCCAGTAAAATACCACTTAAGCACAAACCCTCATGACTGGCTGCTTGTTTCCAAGGAATCTCAGGTGATTTTATTTATTATTTCATTTAAATGAAGTGCATTCGAGTTGATGTTTTGGAAATCACACTTTTTTTTGGGGGGGATGGGTTGTTTTGAGAGTAAACAACAGCAATTCGGGGTTGAGCTTGGGGCAAACATGCCTGGAGGCCACCAGCACTGCATGCTTTGGATGTCTCTTTTGTCACACCCATTACAGGTCTTTCAGTCTCTGCTAATGAGCTGATGATCTGAATCAGCTGTTTGGGTAAGGAGACATGGAAATGTGCTGAGCTGGTGGTCCTCCAGGAACGTGGTTGAGAAACACTGCTCCAACTAATAACATCTGATATAATGTGATGTAATAAAGTATGTGTGTACGTATGTAAAATTTTATTGTATAATATAAATACTACTATAATTTATTACATTTAAAATACTTTAATTGTATTAATAATTATATTTTTTTTGTACATTTTATGATGAATGAATGCCTTACAATAAAAAAACATGAACAACCCCATTTATAACACTAAAAAATACACATTGATTTGCTTGCTGATGTCTTCTGTAATGTCCGCTATCCAACAAGTGACTATTTATTTTAATCTGATTCATTCACAACATTTAATCGAAACATTTCATTTCAGTTTGCTGTTTTGTAGCTCAACAGTTAAAAAAACAAAAGTTACATTAAATTAGAAATGACAATCTCTGTTAAAGGCATCCCCCGCCAAAATACCCCATCATTCTCCCTTTTCTCAGATGGGATGAAGGGCCAAATTAAAGTTTGTGCATCTCTGGCATTGAAGAATAGATCTTTCTTAATTAAGGCTTCCATTAAATGCAACCTATGTAAAATCATGTATATTGAGTCTGTGCACACTAACTTAAAACAAAAAACAATTGACCGGAAGAGAAACGGCACCAGCCACTATCAATTGTCATGGCTTTGCTATCCAAAAATGCCATTATAATGAAAGTCAATGGGGCAAAAACAGCCACCAATATAACGTAAGGGTGGTCAATTTTTCCAGTGTGTTTTATTGAATTTTTTAAAATGTAAAAAGCATAAAAAGCATTTTCCTAAAATATGTGTGAAGATGAGATTTGTCACCAAAAATCAATCCATTTTCTAAAACAGAGAAAATTGTGGCCAAATTAAGCCTCAAAACACATCAGAGTGAATAAAACATCCCCAACAGCACACAAGGGTTAAATTAGGGATGTTCTGATAATGCCTTGACTCTGAGTCGTTGGATTTTGAGTATCTACTCATACCAAAACATCAGTACTTTTTATAATACCTTAAAAAAAATAAAGAAGAGCGAAGGAACAGATCCAGGATCTTCCTTATTTTTTATTGAATTCACCCTAGTTTAACATTCAACAACTCTGTTAACAAACAGAGCACTTCTGTGAGGTAGCTTGAACAATCAAGTAATAAACAACATCAATTCTTCACTTTTGGACTTTAGTGCAACAGTAAATCTAATATAAAAACAAACAGCACCTCAACTTAAAGTACCCGGGAGGAAATCCCAAGTTTCCATATCTCCAGTTTACTGTTGCAATGTTGCCGTCATCAACTTTATAATACCTTCAGACATATTCGCGCTTTCGTGTTCTCCTTTGCCGGCATTTAACCAATAGCGTCTCTGAAACAAAATGATGTCATGCCGAAGTGTGTGAGGTCAAGAAAGAGGTCTAACTCTGTGCCATCGCATAACTATAGATGTGCTAAAAAATAATAAGAATAAATATATTAATACATATACAGTTGAAGTCAGGATTATTAGACCCTCACTAGATTATTTTTCTTTAAGTATTTCCCAAATGATGTTTAACAGAGCAAGGAAATTTTCACAGTATGTCTGATAATATTTTTTCTTCTGGAGAAAGTCTGATTTGTTTGATTTCGGCTATAATAAAAGCAGTTTTTAAATTTAAGAACCTATTTAGGGACAAAATTATTAGCCCCTTTAAGATAGTCTACAGCAGGGGTCACCAATCTCGGTCCTGCAGGGCCGGTGTCCCTCCAGGGTTTAGCTCCAACTTGCCTCAAAACACCTGCCTGGGTGTTTCAAATATACCTAGTAAGACCTTGATTAGCTTGTTCAGGTGTGTTTTGATTAAGGTTGGAGCTAAAATCTGCAGGACACCGGCCCTCCAGGAACAAGTTTGGTGACCCCTGGTCTACAGAATAAATCATCGTTATACAATAACTTGTCTAATTAACCTAACCTGCCTAGTTAACTTAATTAACCTAGTTAAGCCTTTAAATGACACTTTAAGCTGTATAGAAGTGTCTTGAAGAATATCTAGTCTAATATTATGTACTGTCATCATGGCAAAGATAAAATAAATCAGTTATTAGAAATGAGTTATTAACTATTATGTGTAGAAAAAAAATCTTCTCTCCATTAAACCGAAATTGGGGGAAAAAATAAACAGGAGGGGGGCTAATAATTCTCATTTCAACTGTATATTCCAGTCCTGATCAGGAGGTAACGTCCGATTCCGATCGAGTCTGAAACTGCGTGTTCGGGCCTGATTTCTGATCACATGATCAGATCTGGACGTCCTTAGGTTAAATGTAACCTTTGTAAAACCATATATATAGATTAAGTCTGCGCACACTAATGCTTTTAACCAACAATTTACAGGAAGAGAAACGGCTACCAGCCTTCGACTTCCAGAAGGCTTGGGGCCAGCTCCAGGATCTGGAGTCATGGCTTCTGAAGGAGAAGTTGCCGATTCGTGAGCGAACCTGCAGCAGCAGCTCCACCTTCTCCATTGAGATGATCGACGAAAGCGACTTCAATCTGGATGAGCTGGAAGATGAGCAGGAAAAAGCAAACGACACCCTTGAGGAAGAAGAACTCGACAAGTGGCTCGTCAACTCAAGCCCCGTCAAGCAAAATCAAACCAACCCAGATGCAGAGCGCTTCAAGCAGATCTTCAAACCTTTCTACGAGAGCTTCTCCTCTAGTGATTGGCTATCAAAATCCGACTGCGGCTCCTGCTGTTCCACACGCACCACAGCTGTGGAGATTGAAAACCTCGGAAAGCTCAAGTGCCTAAAAACACCACCGCCGTCCACTCCGGTCACCACTCCAGATCCCATGGAGATGTGGCTCCACAAGACCATCCCTCTGGAGAGCACATGCAAAGCCAATGAGACCTGCACCAGCTACGCCCAATGCGTCTGCGAAGACAACTGCGGAAAAGAAGCTCTTAGCGCTTGGCTCCTCAAGAAAGAGGGTCGAGATAAAAACGGCGTTCCCGTCAATAAGAACAGCACAAACAAAGCCTCCAGCCACCAGCAGGAGCAGCAGCAGAAGGTTCAGGCCATCCTTGAGGCCTGGCTGCACCCTAGTAACACTGCCAAATCCCCAGACCTGACGCCTCTGTCTGCGTGGGCGATCCCACACATTAAACTCGCAAACTCGGAGAGCTCCGGCGAGAACCCTCTGCAGACCGAGAACTGGCTGCATCCGGCGGTCAAGCAAATCAGCGGTGCTACCGAGATGCCAAATAAAGCAGAGAGCAAGAAGGCAAAGGAGCAGGATGGAAAAGATGGAGAGGAGGACAAATGGCTTTTACGCAAGCGGGTCAGTGCACAGGTGAGCCGGAGATCTCTCTTTGACAGGGTTATAAGGGTGAACCACCTCTTTAAATGTTAAATGTCATGGTAGTATGTAGGGCTGCACGATACTGTAAAAAACCGACATTGCAATATTTAATTTTTCTGCGACGACAAACGAGTAGGGCCAGACAGAATCTGCCGACATTTTTGCTGTTTTTGTGCAGAGTTTTGGGAGTATCATAACTAAAAACTTAATATATCAAATAAAAAACAACACATTTTTCACTTTTATTTGAGGTTTACAATGCAAATCCCTTTGGATCCACTTTATTTGGTAAACAAAGTAAGTCTCTCTTATAATACATCTACTAAAAGACAGAAATGATTACTTTACAAACTGTATTGTAAATAAAGCATATGGACTAGGCTTGGGCGGTAATATGGTATACCGCGGGATCTAAAAATAGCAACGTGTCAGTTTCAATACCGTTATACTGTAATAAAAACAATGCACTTATATAGGAGACAAGTATTAAATATTGAATATTATTTATTTAATGCCTAAAAATGCGTATGCATGATTGTTATCACGGGACAGTGTTGAGGAGAGAGGCGAAGTAAGATGACAAGTCATGCACCAAGTGACCTGGGGCCTCATGTATCAACGCTGCGTACGCACAAAAACTTTGCGTACACCAGATTTCACGCTCGCGTTTGGATTTACTAACCATGAAATGAACGTAAGTGTGCGTTGATCCACGCCAACTTCATGTCTGGCGTACGTGCATTTCTTGTGTGTGTTTGTTTTAATTGTTGTAATTTGAATGGGAGTGGGCAGTCTAACAATATCACTCCTGAGCGACTATTGTTCCCACATTTGCTGTGTAGAAAAATATAATTACATGGTTGGAAAATGTTAAATGGTACCAAAAAGGCTCGTTCACATTTATAAATGAATCTTACCTAGTAGAAATATTTGGTTACTATTTTTATTTTAAATTTTTTTTTAAGATATCAAATTTTATTTTATGCTTTTGAATTTTATTACAGTTTAAGAACAAAATTCACGTTTAGTCGTTTAGCAGATGGTTTTGTCCAAAATGACTTGCAATTAAGAAGGCATTCAGCGATTCCACAATGAGGCAATACACAAGAAGTGCTAGTTTTACAAAGGAACTGTTTGTGCTCAGAGAAATAAAGAAACCTGGTGCAAGTGTCGGATAAAGTGTCACAGAGATGACAGTGTGTTTTCTATAGGGGGTTTGTCAAGCCCACAAAATAATACATATTTTATATGTTTTAAACCGATCGTAACTACTGCGTTAATATAATGAAATACTACAAAACATTAAAAACATGATAAAATATAGTACAGTATTAAATATAGCAAATCAACTGTGGTTATTTCATCGAAATAATAAAGACAAACTTTGGCACCACAGGATTAGGGAACAATCTTGCAAGAATTCATTGCTCCACAATCATGCTGCTAAAATCAGTTTGCAATACTGATGTCGTCTATTGGTTTATTTAGGAAAGGCTCGGCCTCCCCATAGTATGTGACCTGTTTTCCTGTATGAAGCTCGGCGGCGACAAGGAAAAGTGGCTCCATCAAGCAGCCACACAGGTGAGAAAGAACATGATGCTAAATAATTAAGCAGAGCTGTTTTATCCGTTCAAGCCGAGTAAAAGCATGTTCTCTTCTGGTTTCAGATATGAATGCAGCAGCATTACTCTAGTGCTATTTAATTGCTGATTATTGCACAACACTCTTCTTCCGTGCTCTTTGGGGACTCGTTCTGTCTGGGATCTTCTGCCGACTGAAAGTGATTTAAGGCCTGCGGCACATCATTTTTGGGAATTGCTGTCATATTTTTTTTTTTTATTGGCTCAATGCTGTTCAATTCCAGTGATGAAGGGGAAGACCAATAGATTTCATTAATGTGATTTTAAACATCAAGAACAAATGGACTGGATGCAAACAAAACTGTTTTTCACCACAGGGTCATAATGGGAGAGCTGAAATTTCCAAAATGTGTCTATAATAGTTTTAATCGCACACAGTTATAGCTTTCTTCTTATCCCCCCCCCCCCCCCCATCCCCCCCCCCATTTTAACCTCTCAGAAGATATATTTATATAGAATTATTTTACTATTTTAAGTATGTAGCTTTCTTTGCCATTTCTTGTTTCATTTGTCATGATAAACAAAGGTCACATGCCAGCTAAACACAGCAAAACTTCTGTTTCCAAACCTCCAGAAGCAGAACTGGTGCCTGATGTGTTGAATGTGTAGCAATGCTTGCTGTCAGTCCATGTGTGTGCGCATGAGTGTGTGTGTGTGTGCGCAACAATACACCTTAGTCTACTGTGTCATGTGTGTGGCTTGAACCTGTCAAACGATCAGTATAGCGCTCTTTAAAAATGCATCCGCCATAAAGCAACCACTGATAGCGCTTTGTGAACATGTAGACAGGATTTAAGGACTGCTTCAGAAATGAAATGCTTTGAGAAATTTAATCTTGGTGTCTTTCAACTAGTAATGGACCAAGGACTGAATATATAAACGTTTCTTTTCTGTTTTCCCTGTCAGGATTGTGCCAGACCGCTGGATTGCACACATGTACTTAGTTAGGTTGTTCTGAAGTATTGCTTACGTCATCTATAATGCTTTGATCCATCTCAAATCAATAAATAAATGAACATATGTATAAATATAAACGTTTCCTGTCTTTAAAGTGACTCGTTTCTGTTTCCTGACACTGAGGATGTCATTGTGTGGTTATATACTGTATATACTCACTGGCCACTTTATTAGGTACACCTGTCCAACTGCTTGTTAACGCAAATTTCTAATAAGCCAATCACGTGGCAGCAACTCAATGCATTTAGGCATGTAGATGTGGTCAAGAGGATCTGCTGCAGTTCAAACCGAGCATCAGAATGGAGAAGAAAGATGATTTAAGTGACTTTGAACGTGGCATGGTTGTTGGTGCTAGATGGGCTGGTCTGAGTATTACAGAAACTGCTGATCTACTGGGATTTTCACACACAACCATCTCTAGGGTTTACAGAGAATGATCTGAAAAGAGAAAATATCCAGTGAGCGGCAGTTCTGTGGGTGCAAATGCCTTGTTGATGCCAGAGGAGAATGGCCAGACTGGTTCGAGTTGATAGAAAGGCAACAGTCTGCAGAAGAGCATCTCAACACACAACACATCCAACCTTGAGGCAGGTGGGCTACAGCAGCAGAAGACCACTCCTGTCAGCTAAGAACAGGAAACTGAGGCTACAATTGGCACTGGCGCACCAAAATTGGACAAAAGAAGATTGGAGAAATGTTGCCTGGTCTGATGATTCTTGATTTCTGCTCCGACATTCGGATGGTCGGCTCAGAATTTGGCGTGAACAACATGAAAGCATGGATCCATCCTGCCTTGTATCAACGATTCAGGCTGGTGGTGGTGTAATGATGTGGGGGATATTTTCTTGCCACACTTTGGGCCCATTAGTACCAATTGAGCATCGTGTCAACATCACAGCCTACCTGAGTATCGTTGCTGACCATGTCCATCCCTTTATGACCACAGTGTACCCATCTTCTGATGGCTTATTCCAGCAGGATAACGCACCATGTCATAAAGCGTGAATCATCTCAGACTGGTTTCTTGAACATGACAATGAGTTCACTGTACTCAGATGGCCTCCACAGTCACCAGTACTAAATCCAATAGAGCATCTTTGGGATGTGCTGGAATGGGAGATTCGCATCATAGGATGTGCAGCCGACAAATCTGCAGCAACTACGTGATTCTTTCAAGCCAATATGGAGCAAAATCTCTTGAGGAATATTTCCAGTACCTTATTGAATCTCTGCCACGAAGCATTAAGGCAGTTCTGAAGGCAAAAAAGGGTCCAACCTAACACTAGTAAGGTGTACCTAATGAAGTGGCCGGTTGGCTGGTGAGTGTGTGTATATAAATAAATGAGAGGAACTCAGAAATAAAAAATAGTTTCTGACCAACAGTCTGCTGATAAAATACAATTAGAAGCTACACAAGACTGCTAATATTCTGCTTTATTAATGCTAGTTGTCATATAAACCCATTACACATTTAAGTAAACACTTCACTAAATGCATAAGCGTGAAAAGAATATTTCTAACACAGACTAGCAACATTAAATATGTACTTCTAGTAACGGATATACATTCAGGTGTCTGTTAAAGGGATAGTCCACCTAAAAATGAAAGTCTCCTGTTAATTCACTCACCCACAGGTCATTAAGATGCTCTTCAGTAGAACATTAAAGAAGATTTGGAGCTGAATCCGTGGTCTTTAATGAGTATTATAATGGCAGTCAATGGTGATGGTTTTTATTACTATTATTAAAAGTAAATGCACATCAATAGTGGCTCCTGAAGACACACTGAGGTCTTGTGATGAGTAACAATCGGTCCGTGTAAGAAACTGAACATTATTTACAATATTAGAAGCTTTAATCCACAGCCTGGTCAAACATATTGGCGAATGTAGTCTGATTGTAGTCCAAATATCTATCAACAAAATGCTCCACTGGACCTCCCGTCCAAGTGCGGACCCTCGCACATTCGTCATCAAAGCGACTAGACTACAATCGGACTACATGTGCCAATATGTTTGACCAGGCTGTGGATGTAAGCTAGTAATATTATAAATAATGTTCAATTTTCTTACGTGAACATATCATTTTACTTCACAAGACCTCAGCGTGCCATCAGGAGCCGCAGCTATTGATTTGGACTTGTTTGTATGTGATTATTTTGAAATCTTAAAAAACCTGTCACCATTGGCGGCGAGAATACGAATCATTGCAGATTCAGCTCAAAATCTGCTTCAATGTTCTACTGAAGGCCAAAAAAGGCACCTACATCTTGGACGACCTGCGGATGAGTAAATGAACAGGAAATACTCATTTTGCTTGAACCATTCCTTTAACTCAATGCAGATGGAATGATAATGAAATATGTTCATGTCGTAAAACACATTCAAAATGAGGAATTTGTAGGAAATGCTGCCAAAATCAAACACCAAACGTGGGTTTTCTAGTGCAATGCTTTTGTTCTTGACATAGTATGACATATTTGGTCTGTATGACTGCTTAATGTACTAAAACGCATATTACAATTCATAATAATTCAAATATTCTCTATATTTATTGATAAATGATCAATTTTGGAGCAATCTCTCAGTTTAGCTGTACAGTTGATGCGCACAGTATTTGCATGGAATCGATCTTAATAATGGTATTGTGAAAAATTGAGCATTTGTTGAGTATCTCATCAGTAGCGAGTGGGAGAGCTTCCCTTTAGGTGGTCCCAGTTATTATAGAGAGCATAGAGTCCAGAAAGCGTCAGTCCGGCCAATCCACCCCTCGCTGCCCCCCGCAACCCTCCTGCAACAGGACACACAAAACATCAGCAGCTTTTGTGTATGCGCCTTTAGATTAACTTTACCTTTAATATTTTAGCAGATGTTTACTTATTGCAGTAAGTGAAGTTTATTTATGAACTAATTTCGAGAGGATCACATGCTTATGATTGCCTGCGGTTGGTCCCGCATTATCCAATTCACGATTCACCAATCAGAAGATTCCTAAACCACTATAAATACCCTCAGTTCCATATAACAGCCATCTTTGATTTGAAGAATCCCCTCTTCCACCCCTACTCCTCCTCTTTTCCTAGATGGATGGCACGGTGGCCCAGTGGTTAGCACTGTTGCCTTGCAGCAAGAACGTCACTGGTTATAGTCCTTACCAAGTAAGCCGATGTTTCAGTGCGGAGTTTACACGTTCTTCCCATGCTCGCGTGGGTTTTCCCCAGGTTCCTCGGTTCCTCCCACCGTCGAAAAACATGCAACTTAAGTTAATTGACTAATCCAAATCAGCACCATAGACGTGCTCCCAAGTAAGTAGTTATCTCTTAAGAGCAATCCCTATCTGTTCATTAGCTACTACAGCAGGAGAGTTCTCGAGATCTACCTGAGCTCAAACTCCCCTCTCGCCTTGCAAATGGGAGGGAGCCCCGGGCTCGAGGATCTTATGAGCTCAGGGCTCTCTCCCGGGACAGCATGCCAAACAAGCTTTCTAATCAATCATCAGCTAAGTGTGAATGCTTGAAATAAGTAAATATACCAAAGAAGTGGACACTAAGGGGAGAAATGGTATAAAAATATAGTATTTTTTATATACAGTAGTATGAAGACATAAATAAATGACAATGGAAGTAAATAAATAAAACATTGTATGTAACGAATAACTGATAACTACGGCCAGACGGAATCTGCGGACATTTTTTGCTATTTCTGTGCAGAATTGCGTTAAGGATCTGCAGATTTCTGCTGAATTATTTTGGGAGAATCATAACTATAACCTTAATATAGGAAATAAAGTAATACCTTTTCAACTATTTAATGTTTACAATGCAAATCTAATTAGATTCACATTATTTGATAAACAAAGCAAGTCTCTCATATAATATATCTACTAAAAGACAGAAAATATGACTTTAAAAACTGTACTGTACATAAATCATATGAATATTTTCATATTATCAATAATATTACTGTAATTAATTAAAAAAAACTGAATAAATATAAATTTACACACATTTACACAAGTAAATAAACAGAATTAATGATGTGCTGAAAATCTGCTGAATTCTGCGTGCACAGATTCCGCGTGCGCCTACTAATAACCAACCAGTGGTGGTTTTAATCTAGCTGAAAATTCAGTCAAAATGTTAAGTCATTATGAAATACCCGAGCCAAAGTCAGTCATCATCATTATGAGCTTAAACGTCTCAGTTATTGAGCAAAAATGTGAACACAAGGGGTTTGTTTTTGGGTGTGTTTTCTCCTATGATGAGCAACTCATTATTATGGAGGAAAAATAAGCCACAGTTGTTTCCCCGGTGGCCTGCAGCAACTTACATTTAAAGAGTTAATTTACCTCAATTTCCTAAGAAGAGACTACTTTGGTTTAGATTGGGATATTTCTTTCTTAAACATGGAGCATTTTCAGACGTAAACACCGTTTTCAAATTGATCCAGATTAGTGTGGACGTAGCCCTTGTGAACGGCTGCTGAGTTGTTGCGCTGCTGTGGTCTTCTCTACCTAATTCCATTGACTGCACATCTGGACTGACTGTATCTGAGTTCATGAACTGAACTATGACCTTGTCATTGAGGATGAATACAAATACCGGTGCAGCCCTGGAATGCAAGCATAGCTGTAGTGACAATCTCACAGACAGATGGAGAAACTCAGAGCTTCGCCCATAGCCAGAGCATGCAGAGGAGCGATAGAGCTTTGTCAGGACTCCACACCCAGCATGAGTTCAGGCTTGATAAGTGCTCATTGAACTGGGGGTATGAGCCACCAGAGCCCACCCTTTAAACACAAACACCAGAGGAACACTCCAAAATAACACGCTGTCTCCTTAAAACATGTTGCCACGCGTCTACATTCTTGCTTTCTGTCAAAATATAACAGAAGCTGTCCACATATGCAGAACAACAACACAGACAACGCCAGTAAAATATAAACACTCACTATATGAGTTTATAGCACAATAATGATCAACCAAGACTTCCTGTGCGCTTGTAAATTCAGCCTGTTTGACTTTTGACTGTGAGATAAAGAGAGATCTTATGACAGTCTTAGGAGACATTAAAGAGAAACTGCGTGCACTGCAAAACTCTTATCTGACAGTGAGCCAAATGCTTTTCAGCTTATCAAGCAATGCGCTGCATCAGAAACTTCCCCTCTAGGAAACATGAAGCATGATGGGAAATTATTTTGTGACTTCCTAAAGAAAGTTTTCCCCTATTATCTTTTAAATGTGAATAGGCTACAGGAAAATACCTGTGGGGTTATTCAGCAGGAACTTCCTTATAGAAACTGTGGCCTTCAATGACCTTAAAGGGATAGTTCATCTAAAAATGAAATTCAGTCAAATTCAAGTTGTTTGGTTTGTGATGACTTTAACTAAAATGTGTTGAAGTTAAAGCATGTTTGTTTTTGTTTTCTCTTTTATTAATATATTGATTCGTTTGCTTGCTTGAACATTTTGATTTTGGTTTACTTGATTAAACCAGTGTTTCCCAACCCTGTTCCTGGAGGCACACCAACAGTACATATTTTGGATGTCTCCCTTTTCTGACCCATAAACTTCAGGTGTTGAAGTCTCTTCTGATGTTATGATGAGTTGATTCAGGTGTGTTTGATTAGGGAGAGAATGAAAATGTGTACTGTTGGTGTGCCTTCAGGAACAGGGTTGGGAAACACTGGATTAAACCATGTGTTTGTTGAAGCTTAATTTTTGATTTAATTGAATTATTTGAGAAACTGTCGTGTTTTTTTTTTTTGACCCCTTGCGCACAACCCACTTTATCAGCCAAATACCGCTACAAATGACCTTAAAGGGATGGTTCATCTAAAAATGAAAATTCTGTCATTTATTGATCCTTCATTTGTTCCAAACATGATCGAGTTTCTTCTGTTGAACACAATCAAAGATATACTGAAGAATGCTGGAAAAAGCAGACATTAGCTATGTTTCCATCCACCTATTTTTATGCGCATTTTGGATATTATTATTAAATCAACCCATTTTTGATGTCTCCTTTGTCTGTCACACCCGTGAACTTTACCTTTAATATTTTAGCTGATGCTTGCATCCAAAGTGACTTACAATGAGGAAGGAATCAAGCCATTCATCATTAATTGCTGCCAAAACTCCTAATACAATGCTACTAGAGAGTCAGTTATTAAATGGTCATGATGGTGATGCTCAGGTAACTTTTTTTGGAAACTAAGTTGTAGATACGGTATAAAAATATGGCATGTTTTTTTAATATGGTATGAAGACATATAAATGAACTACAATGGAAAGACTTATTGCAGTAAGTGAAGCTTATTTATAAACTAATTTCGAGAGGATCACATGCTTATGATTGCCTGCGGTTGGTCCCGCATTATCCAATTCACGATTCACCAATCAGAAGATTCCTAAACCACTATAAATACCCTCAGTTCCATATAACAGCCATCTTTGTTTTGAAGAATTCCCCCTTCCGTTTCTGTGCGGAGTCTCCTTTGTCTGTCACACCCGTTACCGGTCTTTCAGTCTCTGCTAATGAGCTGATGATCAGGTGTGTTTGGTGAAGCAGACATGGGCTGTTTCTCAATTCCAAGAACGCAGAGAACGGACTTGCGTTTATGTGGAGAGCGGTCTTGCCAGGTGTCACCTCAGAAGAACGAACTCGGGAGACCACGAGAACAGAGAATGCGTCCTGTGAGAAATGAGATGCTGCGTTCTTCCTGATGGTCATGTGACCTTCACGCTTTTTAATGGAAAATTATGTAAACATTACAGCATTCATACGATGATTAATTGTTTTTTCCTTTTCACAATATATACTCTGCATAAAGACTTTACTAATATACATTGCACAATATAAATAAAACATATTTTAATACAAATTTCAGCAAATAAACACCCTTAATGTGTTTATTCCTTTATTAAGATGTCCATGCTAATGTTTATATTCGCCATCTCATTTAGGGAAACTCATGAGGTAAATAATTGATATCTCTGAACTTCAATAATAAATCTAAATAAAATGCTGCGCTTCCCACCTCCAGTCGCAATGACTTCTGGGAATTCTAGAGTGCTCAAGTCTGCATCGTCACATGATCGATATCAAAAACACATCCAGGAAGTTTCACGCGTCCTCTGTTCTTGTGGTCTTAAGTATTGGAACTGAACTTTGGCAGTTGATGATGGCGCTACACGAGAACACGAGGACGCAAGACCACAGAAGAACGCATATTAAGAAACAGCCATGGAATATGTGCAGAGCTGAATGGAACGTGGTTGAGAAACACTTCTCTATGAAGTCTTCAGCAAAAAAGGAAGTAGATA
>NC_079447.1:49673045-49770545 GCF_903798145.1 Danio aesculapii
AGTTGGAAAGTCCAGTATTGTGACAACACTAAGCAACATGTATCAGAATGAAACACAAATTGTACAAAATATGCACTTCTGATTAGGGCTGAACAACATATAGCAAAATTATATTGCGATAATAATAATTAGAATAATTATTATTTATTTAAAGGCGCCTTTCTAGACACTCAAGGTCACCGTACATGACAGCAAGAACAGTCAGCTCGCAGAGAGATATATATATATATATACAGTATAGTAAATGCAATATACATATTGCAGACATGTGAGATAAGACATTTATTTTATGCATTGTCTAAATTTGATCAATCAGATGGAGCCTTAATATCTTTATCCCTGCCTCCTCAGTAATTGCCCTATAAATTCCCCTATTGGCTGCAGCGGCAGAAAAGTGAAACCAGAGAGGAAAATAAATGCTAAATGTGGGAAAATTACAACAGCCAATCAGAGTTAGAACTCAGTCATTCATTTTCCTTTAGCTTTGTCTCTTATTTATCTGAGGTTGCCACAGTGGAATGAACCGGCAACTATTCCAGCATATGTTTTATGCAGCGGATGCCCTTCCAGCTGCAAACCAGTACTGGGAAACACCCATACACAATCATACACACACACTTATACACTACGGCCAATTTAGTTTCTTCAATTTACCTATAGCGTATGTGTTTGGACTGTGGGGGAAACTGGAGCACCCTGAGGAAACCCACGCCAACACAAGGAGAACATGCAAACTCGACACAGAAATGCCAACTGGCCCAGCCGGGACTCAAACCACCAACTTTCTTGCTGTGAGGCGACAGTGCTAACCCCTGAGACACCTTGCCACCTGTTTGCACGTTCCTCCCGTGTTAGCGTGTGTTTCCCCCACAGTCCAAAGACATGCGCTATAGGTGAAATGAAGAAACTAAATTGGTCGTAGTGAGTGTGTGAGAGAATGAGTGTGTATGGGTGTTTCCCAATACTGGGTTGCAGCTGGAAGAGCACTGCTGTGTAAAACATATGCTGGAAAAGTTGGCGGTTCATTCCGCTGTGGCGGCCTCTGAAATAGAGACTAAGCTGAAGGAAAATTAATAAGTGAATAAATGAACTGTACATCATGCCAGCTCATGTAAAAATGTATTAGTAAATACGGAAATTATAACCTAATAAGCGTTTTACTTTTAGTATACTAGTATGGTAGAGGCATAAAGCTGGCAAATGAAACCCTTATCATGAAGTACTTATTTTAGAATTTAATAATAATAATAATAATAATAATACAAATGCAAATGCTTCAAATAAATATATAAATAAAATATGAAGTTACATTTTGAACCTGAAAACTGTGACTCAAATGATTTATCCAGGCCTGATAACAGTTGTAAATACAAAAACATTGACAGAAGGTTAACCAAGTGTTGTAATATCAGAAGTCTCAATCATTAGTCTTGATCTTTGAGTGTTTGTTGTGATCGGTTTTCTTCTCCACTGCTTGATGTCACAACCCGAATGCTTATGAAACCCACAAACTGACAAAAAAGTGCATGTGACAGTGGAATGTGGTGCAGCACAACAAACCAAGAAAAACCCAAGAAAACCCAAAGCTACTGAGCTCAGTCTGGTTTATCTGTGTTATCATATTTCCTTTGACATCACGGAATATCCCTATCATATGTTTCCAGAAGACACCTTCACAAGGAAATACAGTTAATGGCATCGGAAATACTTTGGTGAACACTGCCCTCTGCTGGTGACTTTATTAAACTGTCTGCTAAAAGAATGAAGGGGTGCAAATTATATATATATATTTATTTATTTATTGAAGTCTGAATTACTAGGCCTCCTGAATTATTAGCTACCCTGTATAGTCTTTCCCTATTTTCTGTTTAACGGAAAGAAGATTTCTTTCAACACTTTTCTAAACATAATAGTTTTAATAACTAATTTCTAATAATTGATTTATTTTTATTTCTAGCACATAATATTTTACTAGATATTCTTCAAGATACTAGTATTCAGCTTAAAGTGACATTTAAAGGCTTAACTAGGTTAACTAGGCAGGTTAGGGTAATTAGGCAAGTCATTTTATAATGATGGTTTGTTCTATAGAAAAAAAAATTGCTTAAGGCCGGTAATAATATTGACCTTAAATTGGTTTATTAAAAACTGCTTTTATTCTAGCCAAAATAAAACAAACAAGACTTTCTCCAGAAGAAAAAATATGATAAGAAATGCTATGAAAATGTCCTTGCTCTGTTAAACATCATTTGGGAAATATTTAAAAAAGAAACAAAAATGAAAGGAGAGCTAACAATTCTGACTTCAACTGCATATAAATAAATATAAATTATGACAATTTAACATTTAATATCATGTTTACTTCTTATGCTTTGATCTCTTAATTTAAATCTTTAATCTCATATATATTGAATGAAAAATTAAATCTTTAACATTTTAATTTAAAATATAATAAATACAACCAAAAGGTTGACATTATGATTCCAACTTATAATTGTCTAGTGAACAAAAAAAAAAAAACAATAATTTGAAGAAATTATAATATCATTACAACATCATTAATAATAATTACAACCAAAAAGTTAACATTATGGTACCAACTTATAATTGCCTGGTAAAATTAAATTAAACAAATTGCAATGTCATTTTGCAATGGCAACTAAAATGCTACTGTGTTTAATTTAAGTTACTTACATTTTCATAAGTTGACTCTTGACTTCTGTTTGAGACAGTTAAATGGTTTGTGTAATAAAACATCAAGTTTTGAACTGTTACAAACAGTAACTGCAATTTAATGCAGCCTCAATACTTACTGCACATTTCGAGGTTTGGACCAAGCCATGTTTCTAGTTTCAGACAAGCCCATTCTAAGTCCATTCACAGCCCCACATACGGCGCCTGCATGCAAATACAAAGACTGTAAATGTCATGTAAATAAGGTTTCGGATTTGTTTTTTTTCAATCTAGAAAATGTGAATAAATAAACTATTAAAAATAAAATTGATTAAAAGCAAATACTAAGGCATTTTCCCAACTGGCCTACATAGGGGTATAAGACGAAAAGGGTTATTTAGCATAAAACAAAAGTGTAATGCAGCTTTAATCATACATTTTACATTTTACTTTTATAGATAACCTCCTCTAAAATGCCATTTAGTGTAATAATAGTAAAATAAAATCTTTAGAAGCATATTAAAAACAAAAATAAATTGATAACATATTAAAAACTATGTTTATATATGAAACTGATTATACTACTGATCTTCAAAACACTATGCTCTACGCATCAACCAGCAAAACGTTTTCGTGCGGAAGTGAAAATCATTTATTAAAATGTATATTTCATTTGATAAAGTGTAGTAATATCACCTTTTTTGTAGGATCTACTTATTGTTATTTTAATAAGCACAGGACAGAGTAAGTCTTGTTTCTTAAATATATACATGTACCTATGTCACTAAATTGTTTTGCATAGTTTTGTTTCTATTTATACATACATACATACATATATATATATATATATATATATATATATATATATATATATATATATATATATATATATATATATATACATATATATATATATATATATATATATATATATATATATATATATATATATATACATACATATATATATATATATATATATATATATATATATATATATATATATATATATATATATACATACATACATTTACATACAAACATATATATATACATATACATACAACAATATACACACACACACACACATATATACATATACATACAACAATATACACACACACACACACACACATATATATATATATATATATATATATATATATATATATATATATATAATTTAGAAAATATAATTACTGTAAAGATATAAAATTGAGGTAAAAATGGTTTTATATTGATATGATAATATATAATACACATATATTAGTTCAAAACTAACTTTTGCTTTGAATGTGAATAATCTTTGCCCAGCATTAATACATTTACCAAATTATGTGTTATATTAAGCGATATTTTAAAAAGGTTATTTGAAGCATTAACATTACACCTGCATTTAATATGCTTTCGATAAATAAAATAATAAAATCACCTTTGTGAAATTATCTTGATGTGGACACCAAAAACACAACAAAATATGGTGAGCTTGCTTGCAGATACCTGTGATGCAACATCCTCCAATGGTAAAGAAGGCCAACTCAAAGCGTCCTCTTGTTTTATTTGCTCCAGTGGGTAAAATGAACTCATCGGTATCCTGTGAGAACATTACAGTCAATACATTAAATCTTAAATACTAAACAACAATTAACGCCAGTTGATGCTTTTGGCTTCCATGAGATCGCAAGCTTTTAGATGTTGCTGCTTGTCTATGAAGTTCACTTCCACAAGATATATACAAATATGAGGAAAGATTGATGATGAGCTATTTAATTATTCGAAAATAATTATAACAACGCACATCTAAAGTCATACTGTTACATCTCGGGTGTGCATTATTTACTAATAATTCAACAGGTCAGCGTTACTGCACTTACACTATGGTTTAAAGGGAACCTATTATGGCCCTTTTTACAAGATATAAAATTGAATCTCTGATGACCCTAGAGTGTGTATGTGAAGTTTCAGCTCAAAAATCGCACACTAATAATGCTTAATAACTCTTTAAATTGGCCCTTTTTAAGCTTTGAGGCAAAATGCGCCATTTTGGTGATTGTCGCTTTAAATTCAAATTTTTTTGAGTGTGCTCTTTTTAAAAGTGGGCGGAGCAACAAATGCCTATGTCAGCTTAGTGGCAGATTCAAGAAAAAGACTAATGTCCTATGCTAATGAGGAAGAGATTGTCACTAGTGGGCGGGGCTTCCCCCCTCTGATGACACGTACAATGGGAGAATGTCAATCAAAGTGTTTCTGCAAACTGTTCTTATCAAGTGGGATTATCAAAAAAATACAATTAATACATTTTTACCATTAGAGGCTGGCTATATTCACACACTGTTGCCACCCAACTTTGTTTAAACCCCCTTATAAAAGTGATGTTTGCATAATAGGTGCCTTTTAACACATAAAGACGCTGGTCAGATGCTGTATTAAAGACCTCTGCTGGGCTTCTGTCCTCAAACTGCTCTTGCGTGTAGAACTATTTTCTTTTGCATCTCATCCAAATTCGTCTATTTTGTTTTGATACCATTTTTAAGAATTGTAGTTTGTGGTATAACTGAATTCAATTAGTGCAGTGATATGGATCTGTGTTTACCTGAAAACAATCACAGACCTTACAATGTTCATCACCCAATCAAAATCAAGCATTCAACATTTTCCTATCCTTAATCTTGCTTTAATCTCCTTATAAATACTTCTCTCATCAATTATTTCTTGTTTTGTATTTATTAGGGTGTCATTATTTATCTATTTGATATTCTTTTTACCTTCTATCTCGTTGTACAGCACAGTGGTCAACTGTTGTTGTGTTTATTTGTGCTTTAAAACCAAGTAAATAAATGAAAATGTAAGACCATTCCTGTTCTATGTGTCACAGTGACTCTCTTTCTATTTTTAAATCTCCTTTAAAGTTTATTCTTGAATAATAATAATAAAATAATCTAATTTAAAGACGGGTCATTTTAGGCAGGCACACATACAAGTGACTTTAAGTAATTTCTAATTACTGTAAAAATATCAAATTGAAGTGAAGTCGGTTTTATTTAAAAAGGCACATAAAACCAACTTTAGACTGTCCCTGTAATGTTTACCATGCTATTTTTAATATTCAATCTGAAATTTGATCTGAAATAGCATATAAGTATGACTTCAAAACAACATGAGCACTATTTAATTGACTGTAAACAATGCTGCACTATGATAGTCACTGGCTGCTAATATGATTTCCCTGTTTAGAATTTGCAAACAATACTTTTCTGATATTAAATGTTCGAGAAGTCTGAATGTGTAAATATAAAACCAACTTTACCTCAGTAGATATGAATGTGATTTTGATTTATATTGTTGCTTGTAAATTTATTGTTGCTGGATTTTATTTCCATGCATGTTGATCTTGTGTGTCCTGTTAAATTGAGCTTAACTTGGTTTTATATTCACACATTCTGGCTTTCTCCTTGATGATATAATTTCAGAAAATTACTCCTAGCAATTTCCAAATAGTGAAATTATATTAGCAGCCAACGACTATCAAAATATATCATTGCTCAGTAAAATAAATAGTGCCAATGTTGTTTTGAAGGGCGGCACAGTGGTACAGTGGGTACCACTCACCTCGGTTTGAGCCTTGTCTGGGTCAGTTGGCATTTCTGTGTGAAGTTTGCATTTTCTTCCCATGCTGGTGTGGGTTACCTCCGGGTGCTCTGGTTTCCCCCACAAGTCTAAAGACATGTGATATAGGTGTATTGGGTATGCAAAATTGCCCGTAGTCTATGCGTGTGAATGGGAGTGTATGGGTGTTTCCCAGTGATGGGTTGCAGCTGGAAGAGCATCTGCTGCGTAAAACATATGCTGGATAAGTTGGTGGTTCTTTCCGCTGTGGCGACCCCAGATTAATAAAGGGACTAAGCCATAGGTCTCAAACTGGATTCCTGGAGAGCCGCAGTTCTGCACAGTTTTGCTCCAACCCTAATCAAACACAGCTGATCCAACTAATCAAGGTGTTCAAGACTACCAGAGAGACTATTAAGCAGGTGTGAGTTAGAGGAGGTTGGAGCTAAACTATGCAGAGCTGCGGCCCTCCAGGAGTGGAGTTTAAGACCACTGGAAGCCTAAAAGAAAATGAATGAATGAATGAATGTTGTTTTTACGTCATACTTGCATGTGATTTCAGACCAAATAATTTAAGCACAGTGGTAAACAAAATAGGGAGCATGTCAAAACCAACTCGACCTCAATTCGTATGAACCGTCTATGAATAAAAGGTATTATTATTACCTCACCTGTATGAGATACCTGGGGTCCACGTTAAGGTATGGAGAGATTGGACTCATGCCTGTCACTGTTAAGAACAGCAAACTTGTGTAAGCTTCCATGTACACTAGTATGTAGTTTAGTATGTAAAAATGAGGTTTACTAACGTGGCACTCCGGCGAGCTCTGTCTTTGAATACTGCGGTCCAGCAGAGCCAAACAGACCGAATCCTCCAGGGTTT
Organism: Danio aesculapii; assembly: GCF_903798145.1. Taxonomy (NCBI): domain Eukaryota; kingdom Metazoa; phylum Chordata; class Actinopteri; order Cypriniformes; family Danionidae; genus Danio; species Danio aesculapii. Next base: position 49,680,208 of record NC_079447.1, read on the forward strand.
CTCGAACCTGACGAGTCTTTATCCATCTCTTGACGTTCGTACACTTATTTAACTCTATTAGACATTTAAAGATATGACTAACTAGGTAGAACTGCTTTGCGCATCTACTGTTAGCAAGCAAACGTCGGAAAACAAATGTAACGTTAATCTGTTCCTTAATGAGCTTTAATTTAGCAGGTCAGTGGTAATAACGTCAAATAAGGACTATAACGTCTTGAGCTTAAGTTCATTTTGAGGTTAAACTTTGCAGTCGCTTTTCAAAAAACACAATTAGATGGTTTAATAGTTCAGTGTCTTCACAGAACTCTTGCTAGCACTGCATGGACAAATGTTCAACCTGATGCTCCTCTTGTTTGCCGTAAAGTAAGTTGAGCGCGGTCACTGAACTGCCAACTGCTCACAAAAGGTTCTCATCCTTAAAACCAAAGTGACCCATTTACTGTTTTATAATATAAAGAAGGACAGTAAGTGTGGTGACGGGGCAAACTGTGCTTGTCAAATATTCTTGGAATTAGATAGCCTTACCGAAGCACATCGCGACTGTTTTTTTACGACAGCAAAAGGATTTCTGGCCAGATTAATGCGTATGGATAGTAAAGATGAAACGGGACAGTCGATAAATTGTGCAGTAGTTACTAAAATTATTCGCTGATTTGGTTTATATTACCCGTTATAGTACAAAAGGACATGTTTTTTCTTCGTTTATTCTGCTTACAACTCTGTGTGATAATAAGATATACAGTTGTCAGAATTATTAGCCCCCCCTAAATTATTTACCCTGTTTATTTTGTCGCCATTTTCTGTTTAACGGAGAGCAGATTTTTTAAACACATTTCTAATCCTAATAGTTTTAATAACTCATTTCTAACAACTGATATATTTTATCTTTGTCATGATGACAGTAAATAATATTTGACTAGATATTTTTCAAGACACTTCTATACAGCTTTAAAGGCAGGTTAGGGTAATTAGGCACGTTACGATGGTTTGTTCTGTAGACTATCGAAAAAAATAGCTTAAAGGGGCTAATAATTTTGACCTTAAAATGGCTAAAAAAATTAATAACTGCTTTTATTCTAGTCGAAATAAAGCAAATAAGACTTTCTCCAGAAGAAAAAATATTATCAGACATACTGTGAAAATTTCCTTGCTCTGTTAAACATCATTTGGGAAATATTTCAAAAAGAAAAAAATGTCAAAGGGGGTTTAATAATTCTGACTTATACTGTATTTAAATGTATTTTTCTAATGGACAAAGAATGGCATTTTAATAGTTATTCATTATTAAAGACGAATGATAGGTCTAAAAATAAAGGTGTTTTACTGGTTTTAAACTAATCTTTATTCATTCATTTTCTTTTCAGCTTAGTCCCTTTATTAATCTGGGGTCGTCACAGCAGAATGAACCACCAATTTATCCAGCACATGTTTTACGCAGCGGATGCCCTTCCAGCTGCAAGCCAGTACTGGGAAATAAACTAATCTTTATAAGTTTTATTTTACATAAGATGTAAAACAAGAATTGTTGTTATATATTTTTATTAGATCTTTTTAAAATAAAAAAACATGTAAATGTAAAAAATATATGAGTAAATAATCACGTTCTCTTTAATTTACTATTATTATTATTATTATTTATCTATTGTACTTTGTTTACATTTTCTTTATTTCTAGTACACGTTGTAAAACATGTTTACAATTTGTTATAGAAAAACATTCTTTTTTGCTATTCATTTATTCATTTTCTTTTTGGCTTAGTCCCTTTATTAATCTGGGGTCGCCACAGAAGGATGAACCGCCAATTTATTCAGCATATGTTTTACACAGCGGATGCCCTTCCAGCTGCAACCCATCACTGGGAAACATCCATACACACTCATTCACTATGGAATAGTAAAGCTTACCCAATTCACCTATGCCGCATGTTTTTGGACCTGCGGTAGAGGTGGTCCATAGTCAGCGACCTTCTTGCTGTGAGGCGATTGTGTTACCCACTTCGCCACCGTGCTGCCCATCTTTTTTGCTATACATTAATGCAAAATTAGATAGATAGATAGATAGATAGATAGATAGATAGATAGATAGATAATTCATATTTTTAATAGGAAGCTATACAATATTATATTTGTGCATATACATTAAATTAGTCAGTACTGAAGCCAAATCTGCAGCTTATCTAACAAAATAACTTACGATAATGGTCCAACAACTACGCAAAAATTGATATGTGATAGAAAAATATTAAATACAAATTTATAAAAGAGGAAAAAATCAAGAGAAGTAAAAATTAAAAAAATTAGAAATTTGGCAGGTTGTAATTTTTTTTTGCAATATTTTGCTTGAATTTAATTGTATTATCTATCAATTTCTAAATACGTTTGGTGACTAAAATATTCTTTTAATAAATATATGTTTAATAAATCTGTTTTGTTTAAATGCACCAAAATACATTGCCTATATTCACTGATAAATGGGGAAAAATAATATAATTTTCAATAATGTTTTCTAAAACAAGTGTTTACACAATGGAATGCGGAAGTCGATCCACATGTTATCAACATCAGCGGTGACGCGCCAGGCTGTGAAAAAAAGTGACATCCGTGACGACATCTGCGATGATCTGACAGAGGTGCGGCAGAACCGAACCGATTTCCAACGACCAAACAGCACATTATATGCTTGGTAAATACTTTACAATACAATATCACCGACTTAGCGTAGAGTAACGAGAGCGAGGAGCAGACGCGTTCGGTTAATCAACAAACGAAGTGAGTCACAGGGACAGGAAGACGCGCTGTGATATTATTACACTGCTCTCACAGTGTCTGGATTGAGGAATTTAAATGCATCTGAGATCATGCAGCCACACCGGCCATATGTCACTCTCTGAGCCTCCCTCACTAATAAAACCTGAAGATTAGATTACGCTCTTTCTGACCTCAATTGTACTGTTATTGCTCCAAGAGAGGCATCGCTGATTACCAGTAATGTTAACCGGTCAACGGGGATTTTAAACACTGAATGGGCTCAGGTATTGTCGATCTTCTGTCATGCATACATCAAATGCTCAGTGCTTGTCATTTATATATTTGTTCAACAGTAAGTACGAGCTGGTTCTGTAAAACTGGCGGCGCTACAGAAAGTACATCTTGTACACACCGTATTCAGTTTCATTTGTGTGTGTGTGTGTGTGTATGTGTGTGGGGGCCTCGGTGTGATATTTACGCTTAGATCGTCTGCCTGTGATGTTGGATGTATGTGCAGTTTTATGGCGGGCCGACCGACCGAGTCCTGGCCATTATAATGTGTGTGTACAGTCAGACTGTACCGTTCCGAAGGTCAGAGTGTTTTCTGTCTACATTTTAGCACCCAGACCCCGAGACGTTCTTGAGGTCGAACACTTTCCACACGAGCGACATTAAATGCTCTTAAAAGCTAAAATACAGTAGGGTTTGCAGCCCTATTTAATCCTTTCCCATAATGCACCGTGTCAATGCACAGTTGTGTTTCCTGTTTACCGTTGCAACGCTTTTGTTTCGCACATTTCCCTTTATTGTAGGTGTTCCAAGCGAATTGTTTGGGATTTACTTTATCACAATTTTACAGAGTAGGTGAGTTTTTAAATAAGCCGATAGTACACAATCGAAAATGCCAGATCGGCGAGACTTTGCTGATGAGGAAATACCCTGGCGCGAACGCCCGCTTTCATTTTGCTCTTCTTCGACATGTTTAATGTCGCGGGGTTGACAGTGTTTGCTCGAACTGCTAAACGATTCGAAAGAGCCGCTTCTTAATGTCGAAGTGATTCTTTTTGACGGTTCAAATGTCGGGATGATTTGTTTAGGACGTTCACTAAATGTCAGAGTGACTCGTCAGGGCGTTCTCCCTATTTTACAGAACGCTCCTTTGAATGTCATAAATGTTTTCTGAATGTCAGAGTTATTCCTTATTTAAAATGTTCTGTAAATACCTCTTCAGAACTGTAAATGTCAGCGTAAAACCTTCTCTAAATATACACTCACTGGCCACTTTATTAGGTACACCTTACTAGTACTGTGTTGGATCCCCCTTTGCATTCAGAACCGCCTTAATCCTTTGTTTGTGGCATAGATTCAACAAGATACTGGAAATATTCCTCAGATATTCTGGTCCATATTGACATGATAGCATCACGCAGTTGCTGCAGATTTGTCGGCTGCACATCCATGATGCGAATTTCCCTCTCAACCACATCCCAAAGGTGCTCTATTGGATTGAGTTCTGGTGACTGTGGAGGCCATTTGAGTGCAGTGAACTCATTGTCATGTTCAAGAAACCAGTCTGAGATGATTTGCGCTTTATGACATGGCATGTTATGCTGCTGGAAGTAGCCATCAGAAGATGGGTACACTGTGGTCATGAAGGGATGGACATGGTCAGCAACAATACTCAGGTAGGCTGTGGCGTTGACACGATGCTCAAAATCACCACCACCAGCCTGAACTGTCGATTCAAGGCAGGATTGATCCATGCTTTCATGTTGTAGACGGAAAAAAATTCTGACCCTACCATCTGAATGTTGCAGCAGAAATTGTGACGCATCAGACCAGGCAACGTTTCTCCAATCTTCTATTGTCCAGTTTTGGTGAGCCTGTGTGAATTGTAGCCTCCGTTTCCTGTTCTTAGCTGACAGGAGTGGCACCCGGTGTGGTGTTCTGCTGCTGTAGCCCATCTGCCTAAAGGTTGGACGTGTTGTGCATTCGGAGATGCTCTTCTGCAGACCTCGTTTGTAACGAGTGGTTATTTGAGTTACTGTTGCCTTTCTATCAGCTGGAACCAGTCTGGCCATTCTCCTCTGACCTCTGGCATCAACAAGGCATTTGCCCCCACAGAACTGCCGCTCACTGGATATTTTCTCTTCTTCAGACCATTCTCTGTAAACCCTAGAGATGGTTGTGTGTGAAAATCCCCGTAGATCAGTAGTTTTTAAAACTCAGACCAGCCCGTCTGGCACCAACAACCATGCCACGTTCAAAGTCTCTTAAATCACCTTTCTTCCCCTTTCTGCTGCTCGGTTTGAACTGCAGCATGTTAGAAATTTATGTTAACGAGCAGTTGGACAGGTGTACCTAATAAAGTGGCCAGTGAGAGTATGAGACAGAGTTGTGGAACATTATGTGTTGTATTCATTATACTCTAGTCATGGAGAAAGAAACAAATGTCCATGTAAGGCGAAGTTTATATTATATTATATTATATAAGATGAAATATATTAGATTATATTTTCTCACAGAAATCAGATTGCATGTTTTATTTTTTTTAAGTAACCTACCTACTGATGTATTAATATTATATCAAGAACATTACACAACAAATCACTTATTATCTGACAAGCGAATTAAAGGCTTTGATTTACTAATAGCACACTTCATGGCAGAAAATCTTGAAAAGCAATATGCTGTTAGATGAACATGTAAATAAGAGCTGCACGTTTCTTTCTCAATAGCAAAATAAACACGAATCCAAAACTAGTGAGGAAATTACATAATTACCATGAGACAACAGTCTGTGATCATAGGGATGTGGATATTTGCACAAGCTTTGCAATCCAGCACAGCTGTCAATATTCATTTATTTTATTATTAATATTTTGTGCAGTAGGTTAGATTTAAGGGGGCAGTTCACCCAAAACATTTACACACCGGAAGTGCTTATAAACGTATAAGAGTTTCTTCTAAAAACAATAGAAGATAGTCTTGTAACCAATGGCTATGACTCAGAAAGAAACTCAAACAGGTTTGGAAGTAGTGAACGGAGAGTAAACAATGACAGAAATGTCATTTTTGGGTGAACCATCCCTTTAAACCAGAAGCATTACAGCATTTACTAGGAAAAACAGGAAAAGTGTTGGTTTCTGTTAGAGTTACACTTCAGTTTCTACTGTAAAGCAGCTCTTCAGTGTTTACGTTTGCACCGGTGTATGTCTATCCTCAATGGACTGAATGGAGGAAATGATCCGGTAATGATTTCTAAATCAATGCTGAGCCTCGCACTTAAGTAGTGGTAGATTATAGTTGTTTACCCACTTTTTTCACTCTAGCAAGCTGTTTCAAACTTCTGAATCTCTAAATAAACTTCTTTTTGAATAGACGTATGTCAATATTTCAATATATAATAATAATGAACATGCGCAATATTAATATCGTGGGCACTTCAAAATACACTGAATAAATATTTATCATGTAACATAATATATCTTGAGTGCTCCTCATGAATATTCAGATTGTATTTGCAGTGGTGTTCAGAGCAACGCCAAATGAATTAATTGGTTATTTTAATATTTAAAAATTTTTATGTTTTATTTATGCTTAAATATTAATAAAAAATCTGACTATTTTAAAGAGCTATTGTTCATTAACACTGTGTAATATGGCTCCAATAATTAACATTAGTTAATTTAACTAAAGTCATGCTGAAAACTGCAGAAGCTTTTTATTAAGTGAAGTTTCACAAACTAATTTCGAGAGGAGCACGTGATATGATTGACTGCAGCTAGCCACCCATCTACATGCATTAGTTAGCCAATCAGATTGATCCAACTCACTATAAGTTGCCTAGCTAGAACTACTTCCTTATCTTCGTTTTTCAGAAGAAACCCCCCATCCACCCTTTCTCCTCCTTTCCTCCTTTACCACCGGGAGCTCTCGAAAACCGCCTGATCTCGTACTCCCCTCACATGCTCTATGGACTAGGCGGGAGCCCTGGGCTCAACTATCTCCGAGCTCAGGGTTCTCTCCCGGGACAGCATGCCAAACCTGCTAACAGTTGTCAAACAATATCTAAATGTGAACTCTTGAATCTTGGGCGATTTTTATTTGCGTACTTAATGCCTAATAATTCGTTATAATTGCAGTCGTAATCTGATTAGTTAAGACTCATTTTATTTAAGGTAGTTAATAACATAAAATTCAGTTGTATTTTAACTAATATTAATATAGTAACTGTAACAAATCTGGCATTTTCTGATGATTTTAATTAGGGCTGCACGATATTAGATAAACGGCATTGCGATATTTAATTTTTCCGCCATATTTATGGCAATATTGAGTATACTTTCACCAGATGAAAAGAACGGCTCTATTTGGAAATAATTCATAATTTTAGATCAGTTTGGATGATTTTGTAGCTTAGTGCATCTGCATGAAATAAAATAAGCTAAATCACTGGCATTGACAAATACAGTGGAGCAAAGATGCAAATACAATGCACAGGATTTTATGGGTTTCTGGGAGTCTAGCAGGCAAAATAACAATAAACAAATGTAAAATATCACTGTATAGTCTACATCGTATAAATACAATTAATCTTTCTTAAAGTTGAAAGCATTATAATTTCTTGACTAAATGTTTTAAACTGGCTTGAAATGCTCATAGACCTTAAAAACAAATGCAAATGATAAACATTTTCCAGTGAATCCACAAATCACCATCAACTGTGGAAAATCCCAACTCAACATTGCAGATTCTGCGATGTGACTATTGTGGACATTGCGATATCGATGCTGAAACGATATATTGTGCAGCCCTAATTTTAATGCTTTAACTAACATTTACTAATGAGACTTCATTGTGAAGTGTTATCTATTGTACTCTATAATCATTTTCCAGTTTAATTTGATTGTAATATTGATCTGAACATGTATATACAATAAAGTAGTGCACTAAATCTTTTTTGTTATTCCTGTTAAAGTGTTTTTTATTAATTTTTTTGCAGCTTAGGTCAATATTGTGATAATAACATGATAAAAGCTTCAACGATGAATTGCAACAAGAACATTTCATACTGACATTTGGAGAGATTTAGATTAACATGGTGTCTCATCAGGCGAGACATGAATGTTGTCTGATGCATGTGTGTTATTGCTGGTAGTACTGTTTAATCAAACTCAAGGTTTTGTTTTTTGTTTCCTGCCAGGATTTGCCGAGGTGTAAATTAAGTCTGGCGTAGGCCCCTGTACCCTAGTGAGAAAACAACAGAAGGGGCCTGAAGATCAGCCCTAATGGAAGAGATCGAAACAGAGCTGACCTGCTCAGAGCAGGATGCTTTAGGAGCAGATTTCATCACAGTGGAGCTGGACACCCAACCCATCGAATATGTGGTCAAATGGGCCGAGGCGGGCTCCAAATTCACCATAGCCTGTGTGAAGAAGGATCTGGAAGAGGCTGGCTGCTTCACCTCCGATCAGATGGTGAAGGTGGATGCAGACGAGACCTTCTTTGTCCCGTACGAATCTGTGTATCCCGAGTGTGACGATGCCGATACAGAACTGATCGCCACTCATGAGGAGGAAGTAGGAAGCGAGTTAGACTTCAACAACAGTACAGAAACGATGAACAGCCAGCTCTGCGAAGAAGAGGATATTTCTGACGTCTCCTGGGAGAAGGAGGTGTCTCTGGCCAGAACCTACAACTGCCACTTTTGTGGGAAGAGCTACAGCCATTCCTCCAGTCTCGCCCGCCATCTGCACACACACACGGACCGACCGTCACTCGCTACCTCGAAAGATTTCAGCAAGTTATGTGACGGCAAAAAAGCTCTACAGTGCAACCTCTGCGGGGTCAGATGCAACGGCAAGCGGCTTCTGGCGATACACAAGAAATGCCACAAAACCAAAAGACTGCACACGTGCAACACATGCGGCAAAACCTTCAATCACAGCTCCAGTTTATCGCGGCATCGACTAATTCACAAAAAAGGTTTGGATAAAAGCGCTAGGCCGTTATACCCCACCCCGACCCCAGCTCCCATCATGACTCAGCACAGTTTCCCATCAGCCGCAAATAAACGAATGGGTGAACAAGAGAAGCAATACCAGTGTGCGCAGTGTGACAGGGTCTTCAGCCACTCCGCCAGCCTCTCTAAGCACCAAGTTGCGCATGTGCGTCAGCTGCTGAACTCCTACACGCATGGAAAAGACAAGTCGTCGGATTTGAAGATCCGTCTAAAGCTGTGCTCCCGCGACAAGCCCAACTATTACACCCTGTGCAAGAAAAACAAGCACAGCAAACGTGGAAAGAAAAGGCTGTACCTGCCTAATGAGGAGAGGCCGTACCCCTGCCGCATGTGCGACAAGCGCTTCAGTCATACCACCAGCCTCTCCCGGCATGAGCACATGCACGCTAGCGATAAGCGATACGCCTGCGACGTCTGCAAGAAGACCTTCGTCCGGCAGTCCAACCTTAAGCAGCACCAGCAGACGCACGCTTCCGGCAAACTCTACCAATGCCAACAGTGCGGGAAGACTTTCGTTCACTCCTCCAGCTTCTCGCGCCATAAGAAGGTGCACGCAGCCATGAGGTTTTCCCCGATGGAGGAGGACATTACGTGTGAGGAGGAACTGGTGATCGACGAGGCCGCTCCGCTTGAATATGAATCTGAGTGAGAAAGACTTCCCAACACAAATGTTCTGATGGATGTTCCTGTTTTAATCACTCGTTAGGGACGTCAAAAGTATAGACTTCGGTAGAAATCGGTGCTGAAATTTAAAAAAAACGATAACATGTGAGTGCTATTCAGTACAGGTTCTTAAAGGGACGGTTCACCCACAACTTGTGTTGTCACGATACTGGAATTTCGGTACCAGTTAGTACCGAACTGTTCATTTCATGCTAACATTGGAGTGTTTATAACACGACCGATTTGCCATTTATGTTTGCGTGCTCAACAGAAATGACTGTGATTGGCCATGAAGGTCATCAGTTCACCACAATTTACCTATGTTTACAGTGTAAACACAGATACAGGGACACTGAAGCATTTCAAAGCCACAAAGATCAGCTGCCATATGAGCGATCTGCTGATGGATCAGCTGATATTCGCAGCATTGAAACAATCCAGCGTTCCTATATCTGCGTTTTCACTTGGTAAAAATCAGTGAAGTTTGTTGAACTGATAACATTCACAGCCAATTGCAGTAATTTCTGTTAAGCACGTGAACACAATAGCAAATCTGCGCTGTTTAAGAACATGCTTCAATGTTAACGGGAAATGGACGCGTTTAAAATTTCTGTTCCGATTGGTTCCGAATTTGCACTATCATGACAACACTACCTAAAACTGAAAATTCAGTCATCGTTTACTCGCCCTTAACTGGTCACAGACCTGTTTGAGTTTCTTTCTTCTTCTGAACACAGAAAAACTTCTTTAGAAAAATGTTGTAACCATTGACTTCTATACTATTTGTTTTTCCTGCTGTGGAAGTCTTGGTGGATTCTAGGTTTCAACATGTTTCAAAATCATCTTCCTTTGCATTTAAATGAATTAAGGTTCAGTGAATGGTAAGTAAATGTTAATTTTGTGGGTAAACTGTTCCTTTAAACAGTACTAATTGGCAATTGTGTCCACACGCTCAACGTATGACGGTGATGCTTTTCATTCCCTACTGAAAAAAACAGCTTAAACCAGCCTAGGCTTGTTGGCTGGTTTTAGCTGGTCGACCAGCCTGATTTTAGAGGGGTTTTGGCCATTTCCAGGCTGGTTTCCAGCCATTTCCAGCCTGGTCTTAGCTGGTCAGGCTGGAAAATGACCAGCTAAAACCAGCTTGACCAGCCTAGCCAGGCTGGGAGCCCAGCTATGTCCAGCTTAAACCAGGCTGGTCAAGCTGGTTTTAGCTGGATTTAGCTGGTTATTTTTCAGCCTAACCAGCTAAGACCAGGCTGGAAATGGCTGGAAACCAGCCTGGAAATGGCCAAAACCCCTCTAAAACCAGGCTGGTCAACCAGCTAAAACCAGCCAACCAGCCTAGGCTGGTTTAAGCTGGATTTTTCAGCAGGGTTGAAACACTGGAGCAGATATATGAGTCGATATATGACGGATCAGCTGATAGACGTAACTTCAAACACTCCAGTGTTTATACATCTGTGCAATCATTCAGTAAAAAGCGTTCATTAGAGCCAATCACAGTCATATCTGTTAAACATGTGAACATGATGCCCAATCAGAGGTGTTTAAAACCCTCATATGGAGATTTCTAAAATTTCAGTACTGATCGGAACCAAAGACAATACCTTTGACATCCGTACCCCTCGTTCATGTTTTGCGAAGTTATAATTTGGGTGTGGTTTCCCTTACTATGAAGCTTCTATCTAATATTCTTGTAATTATTAAAAGCCCTGTTTGGCCACCTTTATTAATATATATTACAAACAATTATATATATATATTTCGTTTTTTTCTTGACATTCCCTTTCGCTCGTTCAGGGTAATTATTTGCAAGTCCATTTATACAAATAAAGTCCCTTAATTTTTAGATGTATACACGAAAAACAAGAGGCGACACTGGCAGTGCAGGTCTTATTCATTTCCCATGCTTGCACTGAATCTGTGAACCCTAAATAGTGTACTTTCTGAGATGAGGTTGAATTCAAAAGTGTGCCGGTAGGAGTTTTGTATGCAAAAAGTACATTTTATATGCAATTTACTTGAAGGTTGTTCTATTAAGTGTGCGGTTTGGATCAGTAGTTTTCCCTATATTATTAATTTCATTGACCAACTAATTCAGAAGACAGAAAGAACAGGTTTTTGCAGTGTGGTTTGTGATTACTTCAATATAATCTGCGGGATGAGTGCAAATGGAGACGCTTACTCTTAACTAACAAAGTGTTTTGGGGTGATTTGAGTGTTCTGGGTTTGATTTTAACACGTTGGTACTTGTTTCCTATTGTTTATTTGTCAAAATATGAAATCCAATATGTCCACGGAGGGTGTTTATTATTATAAATCGGATGCTTATCGGACATGTACAGATGCACTTCAAATATTGTTCCTATAGATTTCTGTGTGTGTGAATTTGATGAATATGAGAAAAGGATATACTCGCAAATAATAAAACAAAGCTTTTTACTTCTGCTGTATATGTGTAAAAAGTTGCAGTTGCAAAACAAGAAGTTCTATCGGATTTATTTTTCTGTATCTTCATAAGTTATGGAATAGCCAAGGGATTTCATATTTTAACAAGCATTGCACTATTGTATTTATATAGACGGACAGAAGCACTACGTATTTAGGAAATTGGAACATGGCTTTTGTGAATCTCCCGGTGAAATCCTCAAGGCACGGAAATATCTTCCACACGCTCTGGAAAAATTGATCAAGTGCCCTCAGCTATACTTTGTGCAAGACCAAAGCTCTTCGACGCAGCACTGAAGACCTGCAGTTCAGCTTATCAAATGTGTTTAATCAAACTCTTGTTAGATGTTCATGTGTGTCTGGGGTTTTCCGTTGGCCATTTACTGTATGTATTGGAATTGTATGGCGATTAATGGTGTTTTGAGAGTCGAGATTCACGTATGAAGCACAGATGATGATGTTACATGCAGAAGGATGTTGTTAAAAAGCTCTTGGTACTCTTTATTGTTTTTGTTTTGGGGGTATATTTTCTTCTTAAAGCATAATTCATATCCCCCTGATGTTTTATTATCATCGTTTTCCATGAATGCAAGGTTTACTCCCTTTCCTGTCCACACTTTTCATCATTTGATTTATATTTGTCATCTTACTTTGGTTTTCAATTGCTGTAGCTGTTTCATCTCTGAATGCAGCAGACTTACATCTATATAAAGCTGGTTTTGTATTGTGTTTGCCATTAGATTACAGTTTAAGAGTTCTGTCCTGGAGTTTTTTGTAATAAATTGGTTCATGAATCAGTTTATTGTTTGTTTCTGTTTCGTGTTTTATGTTTATCAGTGAAAGCACTGTTTAATTATTGTATTCACTCATTATTTTAGCCTATTTAAATCATCTATATACAAGAAACTATCTCAGTTTGAATAGATAACTAGTCTGCACTTTACATCCTAATAGTCTAATTACCTGTCAAAATGTTTACCACTTGTAATGCCAAGAGAATGCCATTTGTAGTTCTGTCAGCAGCCTGAAGATGGCACCATAAGGCAAGTTTTACACACATTTACACTCACCGGCCACTTTATTAGGTACACTTTACTAGGTTGGACCCCTTTTGCCTTCAGAACGGCCTTAATACTTCATGACATAGATTCAACGAGGCACTGGAAATATTCCTCAGAGATTTTGGTCCATATTGACATGATAGCATCACGCAGTTGCTGCAGATTTGTCAGCTGTACATCCATGATGTTAATCCCCCTTCCACCACATCCCAAAGGTGCTCTATTTGATTGAGTTCTGGTGACTGTGGAGGCCATTTGAGTACAGTGAACTCATTGTCATGTTCAAGAAACCAGTCTGAGATGATTCACGCTTTATGGCATGGCGCGTTATCCTGCTGGAAGTAGCCATCAGAAGATGGGTATACTGTGGTTATAAAGGGATGGACATGGTCAGCAACAATACTCAGGTAGGCTGTGGCATTGACACGATGCTCAGTTGGTATGAATGGGCCCAAAGTGTGCCAAAAAATATCCCCCCCACCATTACATCACCACCAGCAGCCTGAACCGCTGATACAAGGCAGGATGGATCTATGCTTTCATGTTGGGGACGTCAAATTCTGACAGTGTTGCAGCAGAAATCGAGACTCATCAGACCAGGCAACGTTTTTCCAGTCTTCTATTGTCCAGTTTTGGTGAGCCTGTGTGAATTGTAGCCTCAGTTTCCTGTTCTTAGCTGACAGGAGTGGCACCCGGTGTGGTCTTCTGCTGCTGTAGCCCATCTGCCTCAAGGTTGTGTGTTCAGAGATGCTCTTCTGCAGGCCGTGCTTGTAACGAATGGTTATTTGAGTTGCTATAAGCCCTAACCAGTCTGGCCATTCTCATTCTTTAAGGTTTACACATTTGTGTAATATATATATATGTATATATATATATATATATATATATATATATATATATATATATATATATATATATATATATATATATATATATATACTGTATATATATATATATATATATATATATATATATATATATATATATATATATATAACTTTTTAAAACTTTATAGTCTTGAAACCTGTATATTCAGAACTTAATTCAGTTAATTCTAGTTCAGATTATTAGTATTTAAAAATAATTAACCTGTGATATAATAAGAAAAAAAATAAAGTACTGTAGGCCTCTGGGCCTACATTTATGTTTCCCTACAACATGACCTTAAATAGAAAACAAGGACAGATGGTGTAGGGGTGATATTAAATAGTTACACCGATGGAAGAATTTTAAAATATTACTAAGCACATACTTTATTTATATTAAAGGTACAGTACGTAGATTTCGCCGCTAGATGACGCTTATTCACAAGAAAGGCGCATCTGAAATCTGAAATACACCCTCATTCACTATTACTTACATTAGTCCACTAAAAGCAGTGAATGTAAATGAGTGAGTAAAGCTGAAACTGAAGAGACCCTGTTTTGTTTGTGTTTTGCTGGTTGATAAATTCCTCAGATGGATGATTAGATTTTCAACTCCATGGTCAGACCCTTTTATAGTTATTTAGACCTTACCTCAAGATTTAAACCCTCTTATTGGTGATGAAACAAAGATGTTTTGTCATGAATACAAATGTTAATTTAACATTTAAAACGTACACTTATATGGTTCTAAGATAAGGATGTTTTAATAGCCATTTTAACGTTCAGATATGATTCAATTGAATCTTGTTACAGTTACGAAAGAGCTTGACATCAAGCAGGAAATGACATCATCCCACTGAAATGGTCCGTCTAACAGAAATGTGATTGTACGTTCCTTGCTCAAATTTCGTACAAGCTTATTATTAATAAGAAGAATAATGTTTCTTAAAGCTTATTATAATCTTTTTTTCTTAATGATTGAGGCTTTGTAAAGTTTTTTTTTCTCTTTCTTTTTTTTGTTATTGTATTTTCTCTTCTATGTAGTGATGTTATTTATTATTCTTGTATTCAATAAAAAGAGAGAGAGAAAAAAATGTGATTGTATAATTTTAACGTTGTCCATGTTCTGTTTATAGGTTACACCACATGACATCTACACAGGGACACAACTAAAGCAGCTAATTTGTAAACCCTTTTGACATATTTATATTGTCCAAGGTGAAGTTTGAAGGCACCGCCGTCAGCAGATAATACTTCAGGTATGTCAGTTGCAGTAAATATAAATGCAAAAGAATTGTGCCAGCAGATGTTTCAAGTTCATGTTTACTCCATTGTCATGCGGTTTTAACGTGTAAGAATAAAATACTGTGTGTGTAATAAAAGCATTAAGAAAATAATGAAATACCGGTCAGCTTTATATCAGCTTTGATGAAAGCAAAAGGTTTTAACATGTTTTTAAAAGACATTTAAGAAATTGAATTGAAACATATTAGTGAAATAGTGTTAGAGTATATTTACCTGGACAATTTTAAAATAGGCGACGCAGTGGCGCAGTAGGTAGTGCTGTTGCCTCGCAGCAAGAAGGTTGCTGGTTCGAGCCTTGGCTGCATCCGCTGGCGTTTCTGTCTGGAGTTTGCATGTTCTCACTGCATTCGCGTCGGTTTCCGCCAGGTGCTCCGGTTTCTCCCACAGTCCAAAGACATGCGGTACAGGTGAATTGGGTAGGCTAAATTGTCCGTAGTGTATGAGTGTGTGTGGATGTTTCCCAGAGAAGGGTTGCGGCTGGAAGGGCATCCGCTATGTGAAAGCGTGCTGGATAAGTTGGCGGTTCATTTTGCTGTGGCGACCCCTGATTAATAAGGGGACTAAGCCGAAAAGAAAATGAATGAATTTTAAAATACATAAAGGAAAGGGGGTAATCATACTGAACTGTACTATATTTGAAAAAATTATGTATATTAGTTACCTGTAAATTTTCTTAGGAAAAACAAGATCAAGCTTGAATATACTGAAAAATGTAAAACTGTGTCAAAAACCATTGACCCACAATTCTAATACATCTGAAGATTCTTGCATTTCTGTTACAAAATAAATCAATAAATTATTAATAATATAAATTATTAATGATATTATATTTTCATCCTGGCATCACATATTATATTGTAAATCTCTGATCATAATTAATACAACTTGTATGTAATGTTCATATTACATCCATCTGTAAATATCACCAAAGTGTTTCTATAATTGCCCTTTATAAATTATATCCTGCACTTGCTGCTATTGCACCTAAACTGCATTTCGTTGCCTTTTACTTGTATATGTGTAATGACAATAAAGTTTAATCAACTATAATATAATATAATATAATGTAATATAATATAATATAATATAATATAATATAATATAATATAATATAATATAATATAATGTAATGTAATGTAATGTAATATAATATAATATAATATAATATAATATAATATAATATAATAATGAGTGGCATAAAATGGTCCTAAAATGATAATAATATTGTTTATTGTAATATATTTTGGTGCAATATATCATACGACAAAAAATAAATATCGTACAGGTCTATATTGATAGTAGTTTTATGATTTTAATTGAAATTAACTCAATTTATACTCATTTCTCAAACAACAGATGCTTTATGCCTTTTTTATCCAGTGTTTTACAGAAATTTTGCCTAATCTGAATATGCCATATGGCTGCCATGCTCTGCACCACAACTGCAGTAATGTATTTAATCATTAAAAATAACTACATTGAGTTTTTACATTGCAACTATAATCAGTGTCTTTCCCACACACTTTCAAAACATAAGTCTAGCATAATACAGATAAGAGTTAGTGGTAAAAGATACATATACAGTTGAAGTCAGAATTATTAGCCCTCCTAAATTGTTTATTTTCCTCAATTTCTGTTTAACAGCTTTAATAGTTCATTTCTAATAACTGTGTTCTTTTACCTTTGCCATGATGACAGCACATAATATTGTACTGGTTATTATTCAAGAGTATTCAGCTTAAAGTGACATTTAAAGGCTTTACTAGGTTAATTGGGCAAGTTAGGGTAATTAGGCAAGTCATTGTATAATGATAGTTTGTTCAGGAGACTATCGAAAAACAATACCGCTTAAGCGTGCTAATAATTTTAAAATGGTTTTAAAAAATAAAAAACTGCTTTTATTCTAGCCGAAATAAAAAAAACGAATGAGACTTTCTCCAGAAGGAAAAATATTATCAGACATACTTTGAAAATTTCCTTGCTCTGTTCAACATAATTTGGGAAATATTAAAAAAAAAAAATTCAAAGGGGGGCTAATAATTATGACTTCAACTGTATATATAATACAGCAATGTAATGTTGTGCATATTTATGGGGGTTTTAGGAATTTAACTGAAATAATTTTTCTTATTTGTTTTTGTTTTTAAGGAAAACTCCCACTTAAGTTTGACAAATTATTTCTGAAACCAAAACAATCTTTTACTACATTGTAAAAAAATCATATGATCAATTATAGCATAAGTTGTTTGAGTTAAGTTCATTGTAACTTATTAAACTAACTTAGTCATGTTCTTAATTTGATAAGTTATGCAAGCTGTTTTAAGTCAGTAGACTTAAGTTAATGGACTTAATGAAGTTCATTTCATTCAGCTTAAAAATTTAAGGCAACTAGGATTTATTTACAGTGTACTTGTCCAGAGAATTCTTCTAGATTTAAGAATTTCTACAGTGCTCAGCATAATTGAGTACACCCCATTTTGAAGATGAATATTTTTATCCATTTCTCAGTGAATATAGGCAATGTATTTTGGTGCATTTAAACAAAACAGATTTATTAAAGAGATATATTTAATAAAATAATATTTTAGTCACCAAACATATTTAGAAATTGAAGGATAACACAAAAAATTCAAGCAAAATATTGCAAAAAAAAAAAACAACAACACTTTTTTTTTTTGCTTCTCTTGATTTTTCCTCTTAAAATTTGTATGTAATATTTTTCTACAACAAATAAATTTGGATGTACTAGTTTTTGCAGCGTTATCGTAAGTTATTTTGTTAGATAAGCTCCAGATTTGGCTTCAGTACTGACTAATATAATGTATATGCACAAATATAATATTGTATAGCTTCCTATTAAAAATATGAATTGGTACTCATACATACACTGTATATAACTGGACTAGAAACGATTTTTGCAATGTTGTAATTTGTTTAAAATCACATAAACTCAATTAAAAATAATTGAGAATCATGTTGCATGTGCAAATATTGTAAACAATGATAATAATAATACAACTGATGCTTTTGTTTTTGCATTGAAGCTGTGAAAATGACCCTGCTCTTCAACACCAACTGGGGGCGCTCTAACATTATACACAGAGCTGAAAGGCTGCTATGGAATCCTATCACATGAAGAGATGCAGAAATGAATGCGTGTGGCTACCAGAGAAAGAAACACCCAGAAAAAAAAAGAGAAAACAAGTTCCCATCTGAATCCTCCAGCCGGGAGTTCTCGGGCCATCGAAGTGAAGCAATCAAGTTTGCCATTGTTGCCAACCTTGCTGGCTCAAGCTTCCTGGTAACCCTAAAGTGAATTAGCTGAGCTTTTCTACAGGCCCAGAAACGGCTCCTCTGTTCCTCAACAAAAAGCCCATTGAGATGAAGGGAGCTCTGGCCTCCCCAGGCTCTTGGAAAGCCAACCCCGGGCCTGATGAATGGAAGCTCCAGCTCCCATTAAGACACTGGGCCGCTGTGGGAAATGCTGGTGATGATGTCATTATCAATGCATTTCTTACTGTTTTTGTTGGTTTTTCACAGCTTCAGCCCCCCCTTCTCCACCAGTGTTCCCTTCCTGTCCCCTTTAGACCCCCATTATGAGATGCCTCTGCGCAAAACACAAAACAAAAAAGGGGGTGAAGTTCGGTTGCTGTGGAAATGTGGAAACAGAACAGAGAATGGGAGAATCTGTTGAAAATCTGTTGGTGTTAGTGTGAGAGATACGGCGCAGCAAAGTTAATTTACTAAACCAAAACTAAGACTAAAACTCTTGGTCAAACTGAAACCCATTTTTTGGTAACTGAAACAAAATATAGAAATTCAGACTAATCAAAACTAACAACAGTCACTGAAAAACTAACCTAAGCATAATAGTAATTAGGAAAAATTAATTGTTTTCAGAATTATTATTAAAACGTAACTACATTTTTGACAGTTTAGTGGCTCATTTGTACAAATTTTTTTTAAAGGAGGCGTGGCACTAAACCCCACCCCTAAACCCAAGCATCATTGGAAGATGAGCAAATCGTACCTAAATGTATGAATGAGATTGTACGAATTCATACGAATTAACCACTAAATCAAAAAGTTACGAATTGGTGTGGGATAACATTGTACAGACACATTTACTGTACAGTAGAGCAGCAAGGTTATTTTACTAAACGAAAACTAAGACTAAAGGCTCGTACACACCGGGACGCTTTTCGTTTGCGTTTATTGTCAGCGTTTTGCAAGACGTTTTTCCGCATTCAAACCCAAGTGATTTTCACTGGCGTCGAGGAGAAGAGCATGCAAAATCACTCCTTGACGTTAGATGGCGCTACACAACTTTAAGCTTCTGACACCCGCTTGTAACACAGAAGAAGAAGACAGAAAGTTGCAGCAAGGTTATTTTATTAAATGAAAACTAAGACTAAAACTGTTGGTGAAAACTAAAACTAATTTTTGTTAATTGAAATAAAATTTGGAATTTCGCAATAAACGAAAAACTAAAACTAAATTAATAGAATTAACTGAATTAAAATAATATTTAGCAAAAATAAACTGTTTTCAGAATTCATGATCACTCGATTTGTGGTGTAAAGTCTGACATGCTGCTGTTTAGAGAAACACCTGTAGATGGCGCTTTTACAGACATGTCTAATAAGTTCAGTGTATGAAAATGTATGATCTTTAAAAGGAGGCGTGGCACTAAACCCCACCCCTAAACCCAACCGTCATTGGGAGATGAGCAAATCGTATTAAAATGTATGAATAAGATTGTATGAATTCATATGAATTAGCTACTTAATCAAAAAGTTACGAATTGGTGTGAGAAAGCGTTGGACAGACATTTACAGCAGCGCAGCAAGGCTATTTTACTGAAGACTAAAACTGTTGGTCAAAATTAAAACCCATTTTCGTTAATTGAAATAAAATATGGAAGTTTACAATAAAATAAAAACTAAAACTAAACAAAACTAACAACAGTCGCTGAACAACTGACTGAAGTACAATATTAATTAGCAAAAATAAATAGTTTTTAGAACTACTATTAAAATGTGACTATTTTACGTTTTTGACAGTCTAGATACTCATTTGTACAAATGTTCACATGAGTTCAGTTGTATGAAAATGTACGATTGTTAAAAGGAGGCGTGGCACCAAACCCCACCCCTAAACCCAACTGTCATTGGGAGATGAGCAAATCGTACTAAAATGTATGAATGAGATTGTATAAATTCACACGAATTAACCAGTAAATCAAAAAGTTACGAATTGGTGAGATAGCATTGTACAGACACATTTACAGCAGCGCAGCAAAAACAAAAACAAAAACTAAGACTAAAATTGTTGGTCAAAACGAAACCCATTTTTGGTAACTGAAAATGTTAAAATTCACAATGAATGAAAAACTAAAACTAAAAAAAAACAGTCGCTGAAAAACTAACTGAAGTAAAATAATATTTAGCAAAGATAAATTATTTTCAGAATTCATAATCACTCGTTCTGTGGTGTAAAATCTTGCTGCTGTTTAGAGAAACACCTGTAGATGGCGCTTTTACAGACAAATCTAATGAAGAAACTTAACTATTTTAAGTTTTTTGTCAGGTTAGTGGCTCATTTGTGCGAATTCATCGTTCGAAAATGTAACATTTTTAAAAGGAGGCGTGGCACCAAATCCCACCCCTAATGGTGCGTTTACACCAGACGCAGTTAAAGCGTCAAGCCTGTGTGATTTACATGGTAAGTCAATGCAAAGAGGCGATTAGACACCCTGTGGCACTATTAGCGCCAATGTGGCGACACGTATGATCCGAGTCAAGCGAACTGAGTGTTTTGCATGTTTGACACGCTTAACGTGCAAATCGACTGACTTGGAAATTCTGAACTTTAACATTGACATTCGCTCCACGCTAACCAATCAGAAGCTTGCCTTACTAGAGGTGTGATTATGACCCAGCGCCTGAAGTTGTTGTCCTAAGGGGAAATCCTCCTGCTGACACCAGACCACAGCTCATCAAACTGGGATTGGCTCAGTCAGAAGTACCGCTGAAAGCGTCTGTCATCCAGGAGTATAGCTTCTAGAGGAGTTGATGAACACGCAGAGCTAGGTGCACCTCAGAAGGACCCAGACATGGTGCCAAAAATTATACACCATTTATCAGCCTTCCTAAAGCACATAAAGCAAAGCTACTCACTCAATAAAATCCATGTCAGCCATTTAGCAATGAAACTAGAGTCACAGGGCAGAGAGAAGCAGCCATGACGCAAATCCACTTTTATTGTGAAGCGAATTTGACCCACGGATGAAGCGACTAAACTCAAAATGTTAACGTGTCTAATACAGCACCTCCTCTGTAGTGATGAGGGCATTAAAAATGTATTTAAAAAAAACTATTTTGAAAACTGGACGAACATATCCTCTTGTCTTCAGTGAAGAATACAAGTGGTACTTACTGCAGAGCCACATGGGCAGAGCTGAGCTCCACCAAGGCAGAGCTTGAGCTCCAGCTTCTACTTGCTGCAGTTCTCCTACAAGTGATGTCACTGGGGGTTGGGCTAATGGGCGGGGTAGGTGCATGCATTAAAACAGCTTATAGGAGGAGGAGCTGGAGCTCAAACTCCCCCTCACTGGAGGTGAGCTGGCTCTGCAGCGAGCACCCTTTCCGAGAATATGCCTCTGCTCTTATTGTTTTACTTTGGTTCAGATGAAATGCGACCCCGGCATGTTTTTGGGAGATTCGCCCATTCATTCATTCATTTATTCATTTTCTTTTCAGCTTAGTCCCTTTATTAATCCGGGGTCGCCACAGCAGAATGAACCGGTAACTTATCCAGCACATGTGGATGCCCTTCCAGCTGCAACCCATCTCTGGGAAACCTCCATACACTCTTAGATTCAAACACATACACCACGGACAATTTAGTGGGGAAACCAGAGCACCTGGAGGAAACCCAAGTGAACATGGGGAGAACATGCAAACTCCACACAGAAACGCCAACTGACCCAGCTGAGGCTTGAACCAGCGACCTTCTTGCTGTGAGGTGAGCTTTCTACCCACTGCGCTACCATTAGCATTGATTGGAATGAATCAGTTTTGTAAAAAAACCCCTTGTTTTTGTTGAACAATGCAGTCTTCGATGAGTGGAAACGTGCTCAAGTCTTTGAGGGGGTAAAAGCTCTATTGAGGGCTCAGAGAAGTTCTCACGATGCTTTGTAAAGACTCGTCTCCCACTTGTTTGGCTACCTGCCTGGGTCACTTCAGGCTAACTTTCCGTGTCGCCATGGGGCTTTTTTGTTGGGATGCTAAACGCTGAAAATAAGCATTTAGCAACCGACTCATTCACTTGTGTTCTCACAGGGAGAATTAGCATATGAAATAAACATACTCGGAAACTGGGAAATAAATAGGGGAATAGCCTAAATGTGTTGATTTTCAGGTCCCCGGCTGCAGTACACCCACCGAGTGATTTAGCGCTGGAGTGTTTCAACAGTGGAAGTGATTTGCGGAGGGAACTATTTGCATAAATCGGGACTGAATGAGGACTCGTTCCGACTCGAAATTCCTTTCACACGATCCCTGATTTCCTCACAATTACACGCGAATCAGAAAGCCCCTGTGTTATCATCTGAGAAGCAAAAGCCAGTGTGACATCCACTCAAACGTCTCTCTTTATTATTCGACAATGACTTCGGGCAAATGGAGAATTATTATCGCATCTAGAATGAAATCTACAGCATGCCATTCAATGCCAGATTTGCCTTCCTGAGGCAGAAGCGCTTTGATTTGTACATGAAAAAAGAGCTGCTTTCATTTGTTGTCGTTGCTTTTTATTTTCTTTATTTTTCTCCTCTAATCCCTCCCTCTGGCCTCTTCACATCACGAGGTCTTCTCCACAGAGAAAGTGCAGGGTCACATTTCACAATACAGTTTTATTATACACTAACGTGAACTAATTATGAACAATGCTTGTACAGCATTTAATAATCATAGTTCAACATTTATATTAACATCAAGGTTTGCGCATATTAGTAAATGCATTAACCGTAACCGATACCACCGGCGCCATGGTGGCTCAGTGGTTGGCACTGTCGCTTCACAGCAGGAAGGTCGGTGGTTCGAGTAGTAGCAGTTGGCATTTCTGTGTGGAGTTTGCATGTTCTTCCCGTGTTGGGGTGGGTTTCCTCCAGAGTCGAAAGACTTGCGGAATAGGCAACTCAGGCTCATTCTGATTACGTATCCCTGTATATATTTCTGGAGAGCGCCAAATATGTCCCATGGGGTACTTTTTTTGCAGGGTTTGTTTTCGCAAATCTACCAGAGGCCACTGATTGACTGACGAACTAACCGATATCCCCACCCACTGCCTTCACTTAAACCCTAAAGTCTCCCGGAAAACTCCCAGAATTTAACCCCCCCCAACCCCCTGGTCCTCAGCTTTTTGGTACGGCACGCCACCAACACATCCCCACCACGACCCACCCCCCTCCCTCCAGGTATGCTCTTAACCCAACCGATAGTGTCTTAAAAAGCACAAATTGACCAGCGCCCACCCCCTTCCCTAAACCCAACCAACAGTGTTTTAAACAGCAGTCCAGAAAAAGAAAAGCCCTCGCCTCATTTTTACCACATTTTACCACATTCTCACCCTGTTATTTACTTGTTTGTTTTATTTATTTTGACTTTTGTTTTTGTCCTACCTGCTTTCTGGAACCGTTCTTCGCCAGACTCGAACCTTGTCATCGCAGTCAAGTCTGCTCGTGTCTCAAATTCTCTGATGTACGCGGCGAGCTACAGGACAAACTGGTAACAGTGGAAAATCCGTCCACACTGAGGTAATCGGGCAACTGGTAAGCGAGAAACGAAACGACGTCATATCACCTCGTAGCGTTAGTTTTAAAGATGCAATGTAGCTATACGTTCCTCCGAGTACATAGTTCGCAATCTCCAGAAATGTATATAGGGCTACGTTTTCGGAATGAACCTATATTGGGTATAGGTGAATTGAATAAACTAAATTGTGCATAGTGTGGGAGTGTGTGTGCGAATGAGTGTGTATGGGTGTTTCCTAGGGATGTAACGGTTCACGGTTGTTCCATGAATTGTACAGATCACAATCCACAGTTAGGAACACAAGTGACCAATGGATTAAACATGTTTTACTGGTAGATTAATCCTAAATTTGTAACGATCGCAGAGAGATCCCCTCTCACGTCATGTTTGAAAGCATTTAGGCTTTCCTGTAAAGTGTAATGATGATGGAAGAAGTTGTGGTAGGTTATTCAGGATGTGGTGGGTTTCTTAGGTTATTAAAGGTGTTTTCTGTTACTACTTTAGCCTGCATTAATGCATTCAGTGTTAGCTGCACGATGAATCATTAAAAGATCAGGACATGACATAAATTATAAATGATGGTGATTTGCATATGTTTATTAATCCTTTGAATCGCTGCATTCAAATCTGAAAACACCAAAATCAAGAGAGAGGTTGAGTCTTTAGTCTTTTGAGTTGGTTATGAAGTTACAAATCATTAAATAAGACAGAAGTACTGGGAGAACAGTTTATAGTTTAGATAAAACCACTGATGTTTATGGTAAAGATTACAGTCACAGTCATATTTGCCTTTAGCGATGCTAAAAAATGAAAATTGTAGGCAGCAATTACATCATTTAGCCAATAGGTGGCGACAACGAGCCATTAAAAAATCTGCCACAGAATATTTCTTTAAAAATGATCATCTAGCAATGAAACATGAAGATTTATGAGTGAATATCTGAATCATTTATTGAAAATGAGCCTAAAATAAATAGGGGTTGTACAAATTATAATGTTAGGTTTCTACATTTAGCGTTATCAGTAACAGAGAATGTTTTACAGTACTGAATATTTTACAAGTTATTTTTATTCAGCTGATTATTTCTTCATTTTATTTTTAATTAAATTACTGGTTTTAAGTTCTGTTTGTGAAACCAAAAGTTTCTCGCAGTACTGTTTTTTTAATAAATGGAGAGCAAATTATATTTGTCTCCTCCCCTTTTTGGCTGATCTGAAAAATGGTCCAATCCATGACTAAAAAAGCATAACCATGAGACTTGTTATCTGTTACACCACTAGTGTTTCCCAATACTGGGTTGCGGCTAGAAGGGTATCCTGGAATAGCTGGCGGTTCATTCTGGTGTGGCGACCTCTGAAGTAGACTAAGCCAAATGAAAATGAATGAACTAATAGCACCTTATTGTAAAGTGTTACCAATTGCAGAAACACAACACAGATGCATGTGTCAAAACTGATCAGAATGGGGCATTACACTATATGACAGCTGCTGATAAAGCTGCGGTTTAATGGGAGTGAAATTCAACTAGTGCCAAAGGGCAGAATTAACAGATAAGCAGAAGCTAATTACTCCAGTCTTACAGCCGAGCTGCTGTTCATTTGGTGATGTTTATAATGCACAAACCTCACCGCAGGCTGACAAACTCAACTACAGGAGCAGAAAACACTTGCAAAACTTTGCAGAAGCACCACACCGGTTCATGATAACACACTGCTCATTATAGCAAATCCATGCAGTTAATGCTTATTCTTTTTGGAATATCTCTCAAGTGATATTTAATAGAGAAAAGAAATTTTCATAGTATTTCTGATAACATTTTTTCTTCTGGAGAAAGTCTTATTTTTTATTTCGGCTAGAATAAAAGCAGTTTTAAATTTTTAAAAAATATTTTAGGGTCAATATTAATAGTCATAACAAATCTTTCGATTCTCTACAGAACAAAACCTGGTATACAATGATTTGTCTAATTACCCTAACTTGCCTAATTAACCTAGTTAAGCTTTTTAATGATGAATTCTATTATCTTGAAAAATATCTAGCAAAATATTATGTACTTAGGCTCGTAGCCAGGGGGGGTTTGGGCGGTTTGAAAGACCCACCCCTCACTGACAAAGGTCCAGAATTTGACCCCTACATGAGCTCATTTGTCCTATTTTTACTGCGATGCCCTCATAAATAGTGAAAATAACCAACATAGGCTGAAGATCACAAATTAGGTAGCCAGAGGAACGTATGGCTGCATCTCGTCTTTAAAACGAATGCTACGGGGAGGTGTGACGCCATTCCTTTTCGCGCTTATTAGCTGACCGCTTACCTCCGTATGGCGGGTTTTCCGCTGTTACCAGTTTGTCCAGTGGTTCGCTGTGTACATCGAAGCATTTCAAGCACGGCGAAAAACGATAAGACAAAAGCAAAAGCCAAAAAATAAATAAACAAGTAAATAACAGTGTGAGAATGTGGCAAAATCTGAAAACATGGTAAAAATGAGGTGGCCACGAGGGCTTTTCTTTTTCTGGATTGCTTTTTAAAACACTGTCCGTTGGCTTTGGTGAAGTGGGTGGGCGCAGGTTGGGTTCAGGGAAGAGGTTGGATGGTGGTATAGGTCAGTTGATCAGTCAGTCAGTCAGTCGACTGGTGGCCTCTGGTGGATTTACGTGAGTACAGCAGGCACGAATGGCACTCTCGAGAGAAATTTGAGATCTCTAAAAAAGCGTTCACATCGGCCTTTGGTGGATTCGCGAAAACAAAAACATAGCTCCTGGTTACGTTTTAGGACTTTTATTCTAAATCTTGGACTTATTCTTGAAACAAAAAACAAACCAATAAAAAGGTGTGAAGCACCTAAAGTGGACCATATATTAAAATTGATTTTGAATATGATTTTGGCTATTGTTGTTATCTATATATTTTTTATTGTACTCTTTTTTTTACAAGAGAGGCTAGAAAAATTGTGAAGCTATACATTATTATTATTCAATTATTTTTTATTCAAATAGACAAATTCTGACTGAGAAAGTTGAATGTGCTGGCCAGTATGTTATTTGCCTAATAAATGACAATAGGCTCCAGTTTTTAATTGAAAACTTTAACAGATTTCTATTTTTCCCCCAATAATGTATGCTGTAATACATTTGTATTTTAAAAATAAGTATTTTTTAACATTTCTTTAATCTAAATCTTTAGGAAATATTTTTGATGACCATCTGACAAGCTAATACAGCTGAAAAATAATGTTTAAAACGTAAAATGCAGTATTTAAAGCTCATAATTAAATAGAAAATGAGGCGAATACTGCAAAAAGGTCTACTTCTTGAGAAAAAAAAGAACCACCCCTTTTGTCCAGGCTGGCTACGGGCCTCATGGGAAAGATAATAGAAATGAGTTATTCGAAATGAGTTATTAAAACTATTATGTTTAGAAATGTGTTGAAACTTTCCGTTAAACACAAATTGGGAAAAATATTCAGAAGGGATGATAATTCTGACTTCAACTGTACAGTTGACTGTGTCATGGCTTTGCAATGTTATTACAATGGAAGTCAATGAGGCATAAACAGCCACCAACATAACAATAGTGTACATTTGAACAGTACACAAGGGTTAACAGCGGCTGTAGCTCTCCTCACTGTTAGACACTTGTAAGTGAGTATTTTGGAGTCAGTGTGTCCTGTGAGCGGTGAATCCGGCTCTCTGTCACCAGTAAACTGAGCCTCAGCGCCTGCTCGGACATAAAGGTCAGCAGTGCTCAGACGATCCTCTCTGCTCTGTTAAACAGCCCCTCAGGGCTCCTTCTCTCACCCAGGACAGCTCGACTTTCCTCGCTCAGCTCTTAGCAGCACAATTAGCCTCTCATTAGCCTCCACCTCCTCATTGCGTTGAGTTACACTCGCATTAGCGGCGTCCTGGATCCTAAGAGTAGAGACGCAGCTCTGCCGATTCAGGAGGAATGTGACACCGCCATCACATGCTCATCACACTGCACCAAAGTCCCTTTAAAGTCCACATGAACACATTGTGACGCACTTCTTAGAGAAACAGAATATTAAATGAGAAAACAGTGGGCGTGGCTTGTTTTTTCTACTCAGAGCTGATTGGATGTGGTTAAGTAGGGATTTCTTTCAGAAAGATGGGGAAGAAGAGATATCACAACCCAAGGCCGAGTTCAGACTGCACGATTTTCAAAGTAGTATTTCGTCTGTGCTTTGTTTACACTGCAAGATGGATCGGCGACATGGGGTTTTAAACTGGATGACTTTACAATAGGAGAATCGCAGACAACTTACAATAGGAGAATCGCCTCAGTCCACAAACTACGTCTCACAACCAAACATATGCGAGAAGTGACATGGAAACAACACAAGGTCACGTAGTATATCTTTTGTTATTAACTATAATGAGAAAGAGCCTTTAGTGGGGTAGAAAATGTACTTATTTTGCGCACCTGGCCTTTGAAGGGAATTAGCAATTAGCGGTTGTGGTATTGCTCAGATGATATGTCAATCAGACATGAGTGCTTCTGCCAAATTTCCATGGTTTTCGCTACATTCGTTCTTCCATGGCAGGCTGTAAACATGTTTCTATCAGCTGTAAATTTGGCCAATTTACCATTGCAGTCAGAAATCATCTGGATTTCCTGGAGCCAGCCCCCAAAGGCGAGTCAATGAATTGCAGTTTTAGTTACTTCCATATTGGCTTCACGAGGGAGAGTGGGAGATTGCCGCTCGATTTATATATATATATATATATATATATATATATATATATATATATATATATATATATATATATATATATATATATATATATATATACACACACACATATGATATATATACATATTAGTCATGGTCCGTTATCGGCGTTAACGTGCTGCGTAAAAATTTTTTTTGCCGTTAAGCTATTCTCAAATTTGGGTTTGGAGCTGGGTCTATTCTACACAAGCTATGATGACTTTCACCTTGATATTTTAGCGCGGATGTATACCTGACCGGTGAGCCGTCTGACAAAAAGGTGCCCTTCTGAATCAAATCAGCAGGATGCCTGACTTTAACTGCAGTTTCACTTTAACTCATGAACATTTCATTCATGCCCCTGTGACAAACTGTGGTATAAGGACTGGTGAGAGTGTTATGGAATTTAACAACGCATGCCAAATGGAAATAAAAAAACGTCAGCGTTTCACAATGTGTGTGTGTGTGTGTGTATGCGCGCGGTCCTTTACTGACAGCCGCGTGTGTGGATCTTGTCGGAAAATTTGGCGAAAAGTCCTACATGACGGTGTTTACTTCAATAATGCCACTTATATTTGCATCTTCCACGTCTTAATTCCATTTCTGTTTAGTTCAGTAATGACTTTAGGTGATCAAAAATCACTGTTTGGAGCTTATGTAGGCTTACAGTTCCACATTCATGTTTAACTGAATAAACAGTTAGTAAACACAAGTACATCTTATTGAACATCATTTATTTTCATCACCGATTATCACAGTAGAACAGTTTCTCAAGCAGTTTGTGATGCATTTTGGAAACAGGAGATGAGCCCCTGGTCTAATGCGCCACCTGGCTTGAGAAACCAGTTCTCAAAGACTTATTATTTGGGTAGCACACATATTCTGAATGCCTTGGCAGAATTCAAATGAGCCATTTTAATCTAGATTAATTCCGAGATTAATCTAGATTAAAAAAATTAATCTATGCCCACCTTTAATATATATATATATATATATATATATATATATATATATATATATATATATATATATATATATATATATATATAATACATATATAGGGCTATGTTTTCAGAATGGGCCTATGCTGGAAACATAGCTAACGTCCACGGTTTTGGAGTTGACTTTAAAACACTGTTATCATCACATTCACAACTGTCTCTGTTTATGTTCTATTAATGCATATTTCGTTTACTGTTTCTGTAAATAAATGTAGTTTTTGTTCACGTTTTCAATTATCTGTAATTTTTGACTAGTTGATTTATCTTGGCTTTGTGTTATATAAAGAAGAAAAAGTGATTTTTTAAATCTTTTTTTATTATTGTTGTTGTTTTTAAGATTTTAAATCCTTTGAAATATTATTGCAATATATTACAATAAACTTAAATAAATCTGACAGAATAATGATGATTCAGGGGCGGCACAATGGCTCAGTGGTTAGCACGTGTTGGCGTGGGTTGGCCCACATGCAGAGGTGTAAAGAGTACCTGAAAACCATACTTGAGTAAAAGTACAGATACCTTACTGTAAAAATTACTCCATTACAAGCTACAAGTCACCAATTCTAATAAGACTTGAGTAAAAGTATTAAAGTATCTGATTTTAAAAGAACTTAAGTATTTTACTCATACTGAATGTAGGCTCAAAACACCTCAATGTTTCAAAATGGCAGAACAAAATAGATGAAAAACACTTGAACAAAAAGTCTCAGTCAAAATCTGAGCTAACTTTCATGTGATTCACCTCAGCCTCAGAGGGGGGGCGATACTTTTATTTTAAGTAGTTTTTCAATTGATTAGGATGTTTTCTCTGTATTAAAATTAAACGAAGAGGATCAGTGTTATTTTTCAACTTAGTAAACTACAAATAAATTCAATGAATAATACATCTCAAACTCACACCTAAATGCACCTGATGCAAAACGTATAATTTTATAATAATATAATAAGCTAAAACAGTCATGTCATGTCGCATTGGTTTTTGCCATATCAATAACTGTATTAAAAGCACTAAATTTACATTAAATTAGATACATTAAATAGACTCTTACTTCAATGAATTTTCTCAAATTTGACGATAAATTCTTAAAAGCGCTTATTTTCATGGTTCGGGGCAAACAAACATCCTGTGTTACCAATAAAGATAACATTAACATGGAGTTTGTTATTTTCTTTATTCCCAGATGTAGAACTCACAGCATTTGGTTGTTGTAATGAAGCATTTGTAGTTGTCGTAGTTATTTTTTATTCTGTGCATATGTGTGTGTGTGTGTGTGTGTGTGTGCGTGGTCAAACTGCAACATAGAAAAGAAACAAATAAAGTATTACTAATTAATCAAAGCTATTTCACTTAATAGCTAACACATCCCAGTGTAATCAACATTTCAGTGCAATAACTAAACATAACCATATTCAGAGCATATGAGCTTCTAGAATAGTTACCTAAACACAAAAACACTCCCTAATATGACAGACAATATCCACAGACAATCATCACTAAACATATAAAGCAAAAAGGAATGTAGTTTTAGCATTAATCAGCTAATAATCACATTAGGCGCTTAGGCGCTAACTTTACTTAGCGATCTCAAACAGACTATTCAAACTTCACAAAGTGATACCAAAACAAACATTAAACTTTCTTACCACACTGGGAACAGGAAAATATCAGTTTTTTAAACAGGTTTACAGGTTATTTGTGCACAACAACATGAGTCACTCGCTGAGCATCGTGTACTTTTTTGCTTGTGTTGTTTTTTATCCCAGAGTCCAATGCGATCTCCCGCATGGCTTTCTCTTAAAGGGGACAGAACCCAACATCCTGTAAGAGCCATTCTGCATATCGGCAAATGAAAACATTTCTTTCAGATAAGGCCATTGATGGTTTGATGTGCCGACTTTGGCTTCATCGCTGGCTGCAGTCATGTCACATCTGGTATTAGGCAAGCTGCTGAATCACGTTCACGCGATTTAGCTCATAAATAGCATACAGTACCTTCAGCACCCTGCAGATGGCGATATCGTCTCGTCCACCCAACAAATTAGCCCTGGTAGATTGAGATGCCGACTTGTCGCATACAAGCGGCAACCTCCCGCTCTCCCTCGGGAGGCCAATACGGAAGTAACTGAAACTGCAATTCATCAAAATTCCGCTAGTCCTGGCTCCATAATAGAGCAAAGTGCAATTGAGCCCTCTGTTAGAATGGCCAACTTTACAGCAGAAAAAAAGGTGTTTACAGCCTGGTACAAAGAACGATTTTGGTTCATATAGCTATTATTACCCTCCATGACAACTGTGAGGGGGGTGAATTTTTTTATAACTCATCCATTTCCTTTATATTAGGTTATATTAAGTTTGCATAATTAAGGGCGTGGCCACTTGAGTGACAGCTAGGTCTCGCTGGTCACCGTCTCTTCACCTCAGCTAAATCCGGCAGATTAGCCACTGATCTCGGCATATTCATCATATTTTTGTGTTGTTTTATGTGGCTTTACACAGTCAGCTGCCTTTTGGACTTATTTCTTACAATTATCAGATGATATGGGATGCTGTGTGCATTTAATTGTGCTCACAAACCATTCATGTGGCCTCGTTTCCCATGTGAGTAAAGTTATATACTTGTATACCATCTCTATAAATGTATTTGTTTTATTTAAGATCATTTATCATTAATATTTTTCTTTAGACCCGTAAAGCACTCCAGAATGTGACAGATTGATTAGCTGTAGCCTCTTGAACAGTCATCTGAAGCGTTGTCATACAGTGTTATGCTGGAGTTCATCAATAGTCTTGCATTTACTAACACACACACACATCTGAAGTGTTTGGAAGTAATTTGCGTTTTCCTCCTGTAGAAAAACGTCATAAGAGCAATGTTTAGTGGCTCAATGTATTACAACAGTGTTTTCGAATGTCTAAACACTTTATTGATATAGTGTACAGCCAAGCACATGTGGTCAGAACACAAACGAGTCGCAGGTAATAAAGTATTAAGCGTTTCTCCCAAAGTTAAGTCTGTCTGCCAGGTCTTAGCAAAGTGCCAGCAGGTGTCTGTAGCTCCGCCCACTCTCCGCCTCTTTGCCCTTATTTGGTATCCCGCCGTGGGTGCGATGACGCGCGAACAAAATGGCGACGGTTGGCCGCGCCTACTTGTGGCTTCTTTTGCGCTCTTCAGAAACCTATGGGTGACGTCACGGATACTCCGTCCATATATTTTACAGTCTATGGTTGCATACAATCACAATGTAACGAGAAACGGTAAGCATCCGTTCAAATGTATTGGAGTACATATATTCAGTCAAAAATATAGATAAGTAGAGAGTAAAAGTTGCTTATATTTTTAATACTCAGTACAAGTACAAAGTAGCCGAAAAAATACTTAAGTAACGAAGTCCATTTACTTAAGTACTTTACACCACTGCCCACATGCGCTAGGTGAAGTGAATAAACTAAATTGACCGCAGTGTAGGAGTGTGTGTGTGAATGTGATGGGTGTTTTCAAGTTCTGGAAGGGCATCTGCTGCGTAAAACATATGCTGCAGTAGTTAGCGGTTCATTCCGCTGTGGCGACCTCTGAAATAGAGACTAAGCCGAAGGAAAATGAATGAATGAATGAACTCTAACATGCTTATCCTATCTCCCCCCCAGATATGGATTTTTGCATATACATTTTGTTTATGACGCTAACAGTTGATTGCTAAATGAATAGCAATGCTAATTATAACTTAATATCAGGTTGTTTCTGAAGTACTGCCACTATAATTACTCTATAGATCATTATCCGCTAAATGATGCTGTCTTATTATTCTGAAGAACAAGACATTCAGAATCAGAAATATATATAACACTTTATTCTCAGATAGTATATCATGTGAAGAACATAGCAAATCCAATTAGGTCATATTGATTATGAGGCTTTATAAGGTGTTGAAAACTGTAAATGAACTCAAAATGTCAAAGTGCAAATAAAGTAATCAAAAGTAAGTCAAAGTAATCATTGACAAAGTTTCTTTGATGCTGAAAGTTCAGCTTTAACATCACAGGAATATGGGACATTTTAAACACATTAAAATATACATAATGGATTTGATTTTGCAACATATATATGCTTTTAATGTATATAAAGAAATGTAGTCTTGGCGAACAGAAACGTATTTCAAAATTATTAAATGTCAGCAGTGTGTAATGGTAGTTTATGATCTAACATGTTTTCTTACATATTTTAAATTGACATGTTTGACCATGTTTTGGACCACTAAACCATGCACCTTAAATACTGTATGAAATTGAGATTTATAATCTTAATCGTCATCTAAACCCTGAATAGGTAAGAACAATGTTTACCTTGATAGGATATAAGACAATGTAATTATGAGAAATAATTAGTTGACAATCTGAAGTCTGAGGGTTTAAAAAAAAGTCACTGTGAAAATCCAAGTAAAGTTGTACTTTGGACTAAACTACTGTATAATAAACACATATAACTTTAAGGCTTTGCTATTGCTAGCTATTTTTATTTTCGATACCATCGTAAAAGATCTGCTGGTGTTTTCAGTACGGCTTTAAATGTCATGCAAGATGGTAACCCCAAAACTCATATTAGAAACACAAACTGAATGGTTCGCTGGTTCGAGTTCTGGCTGGGCCAGTCGGCGTTTCTGTGTGGAGTTTGCATGTTCTCCTTGTGTTGGCGTGGGTTTGCTCTGGGTGCATCGGTTTCCCCACAAGTCCAAAGATATGTGGTACAGGTGAATTGGATGAACTAAATTGTGCGTAGTGTATTAGTGTGTGTAAATGAGTGTGTATGGGTGTTTTACCAGTAGTGGGTATCCGCTGCGTAAAACATTTGCTGGAATAGATGGTGGTTCATTCCACTGTGGTGACCTCCGATAATCAGAGACTAATGAATGAATGAATCTCTTGCTAATTTGGAATCTCCTGAAGATGGAAATGCTTTCAATAAGACATTGGTAGACAACTATACTTGAGGCATTGTATCTCATGAATCAACTATTCCTTAACTTTAAAACAGCTTGTTTTCCGAGTTACTAATGACAGCAAGCAGTGCTTTAATGATCAGCCGGTGGGTAGCTGTTGTTCACCGCGGTGTGGCGATGAAAAGTCACCTCCTCAATGCTCCATCACTGCTGCTTTAATTACCAGCAGAAGCAGCTCGTGTGACTCTTCATCCTCAGAATTCTGCGATGTGGGAATCTGTGCTGAATATCCCCTCTCTCCTCCAACAGCAGTATAATCGACTCCCCCTCCGCCTTCAAACTGTGAGAGGAACCGCAGGATGGGGAAAGCTGAAGCCCCGCGGCCCAGTCGAGTCTCTCACAAACAAACACTTTCATGGCTGAAAACTTGAGATGCGATTTCTGCGAGCAAACAGCCGGCGGGGTCCCTGGCATGCTTATCAGCTCCGAGCAGACCGAGGGCCGCAGATTGAGCCCTCAACGGAGGAAGAGAATGGTGGAGGACAGACAACAAGAGTCGAGCTGCGCTTATCTGCTCGCCGGAACAATGACAGAAATATATGACGTGTGAGTGTTTTTGTTTGGTGCATATAAACTGAAGCTAAAGGAATAGTTGACCTAAAAGTGAGAAATGACTCACTATTTACTCGAACTCGAGTGGTTTTAAAATGGTTTCCTCTATAAGTTAAACACTAAAGATGATATTTTGGATGAAGCTATAATGATGTGACGGTTGACTTTCTTAGTAGGAAAGAAACATACTATGGAAGTAATTGGTTACAGGTTTTCAGCTTTCTTTAAACTATATTTTTTTTGTGTTCAACAAAGGAAGGAAACTCATAAAGGTTAGGAACTGCTTAAGGGAGAGTACATTGTGAGTAAATTTTCTTTTTTGTATGAATGTTTGAGCATGTCTTCGCTGCAGCCTGTAGCATGATGATGTACTGGACCTGGTCAAATGTGTAGTGGATATGAGAGAGTGGTTGTTACTAGAAATGAGAATTATTTATTTATAATTTTTAATCCCCTGGGCTAGACCTACCTCAACCATAGACCCAACCCTCACAGTTATTAGCATCTACACCTACCCCAACCATAAACCCAACCCCCACAGTTATTAGCATCTACACCTACCCCAACCCTAAACACAACCCTCAGTTATTAACATCTACACCGACCCCAACCCTAAACCCAACCATCACAGTTATTAACATCTACACCAACCCCAACCCTAAACCCAACCCTCACAGTTATTAGCATCTACACCTACCCCAACCCTCACAGTTATTAGCATCTACACCTACCCCAACCCTCACAGTTATTAGCTTTTACACCTACCCCAACCCTCACAGTTATTAGCATCTACACCTACCCCAACCCTAAACCCAACCCTCAGTAATTAACATCTACACCGACCCCAACCCTAAACCCAACCCTCAGTTATTAGCATCTACACCGACCCCAACCCTAAACCCAACCCTCAGTTATTAACATCTACACCGACCCCAACCCTAAACCTAACCCTCAGTTATTAACATCTACACCGACCTCAACCATAAACACAACCCTCACAGTTATTAGCATCTACACCTACCCCAACCCTAAACCCAACCCTCACAGTTATTAACATCTACACCTACCCCAACCCTAAACCCAACCCTCACAGTTATTAACATCTACACCTACCCCAACCCTAAACCCAACCCTCACAGTTATTAACATCTACACCTACCCCAACCCTAAACCCAACCCTCACAGTTATTAACATCTACACCTACCCCAACCCTAAACCCAACCCTCACAGTTAATAGCATCTACACCTACCCCAACCATAAACACAACCCTCAGTTAACATCTACACCTACCCCAACCCTAAACCCAACCCTCACAGTTAATAGCATCTACACCTACCCCAACCCAAAACACAACCCTCACAGTTATTAACATCTACACCTACCCCAACCCTTAACCCAACCCTCACAGTTATTAGCATCTACACCTACCCCAACCCTAAACCCAACCCAACTAATGTAGTAATTTCTATTAAACTCAGAGGTTTGTATGAGTCTACACATATTTGACAGCATGACAGCATGACTGCCGTATTAGACAATATAATAAAAGACACACTTGAACATGACATGATATTTATTCCCATGAAACACCACTAAGTTCATGAGCATGCGACTTTCTGGAACACTTGATTATGATCGGACAATGAATTGGTGGAATATTTCCTTGTTATGCTTGGCATTCTGCAATGACTTTAACTGCACCTCCTCCAATCACAGTTTAGAGTAAGAACAAACATCTCCTTAATGTGATTACTATAGTAGAATGTTGCAGTTACAGAACTTTTATTACTGTAGCAGTAATCAGTAAAAGTGCTCATCTGGCGTTACTGACCATGGCAAAAGCCAATAATGTAGTGTAGTGTACTGTGTTGAGGTGCTATTGATGCTGTATTGATTTCTCTGGTCAAGGTCACGAGCAAAGAGAAACATCTCCTCTTCTGAGTACACTTCTCTGATTGATCGTCTATTACGGAAGAGCGTTAAATATCCCCTGCATTATGTCACATTGAATCTAATGACAAAGGCAGCTCGCGCATGACTTATTAAGGCCAGGATGAAATAGAGCTCCACCAATTGTGAAAGTGCTTTCTTGGCACAGATCAGAGCTGATGCATGGCACCGAGTCTCCAGAAACTCAAACTCCACCAAGGACCACGGTTAGTCAAATCAGCAAACAACCGCCATGATTAATCACTGCTGGATAATAATATTCAATACTTCTCTTATGATAAAACACCCTGAGGTGCTGCCGTCTTTTAATGAGCTATTATTGACATGAAACAGCATCTTTTCATGGACTCAGGATACAGAGACAAGGCATTTAATGTTGTTTATTACATCCATAAAAAATAAGATAGAAAAATACATTAGAAACTCGTAACAATGGCTGTTAAAACAGACATGTCTTCTCATAGGCAATACTTGGGCAGGGAACACACACACATTTGGGGCGGAAAGACTTGTACACACAAACACATGTATGATAAAAGACATTCACATCATCCAACTCTTAATTCTTAAGGAGGAAGTGTGTAATTTTGTTTGAATATTTTCATCCAATAGCAGTGTACCTAAGTAAAGTTTCATAAACTAATTTCGAGAGGAGCACGTGATATGATTGAGCACGACTGGTTGCTCATCTGTAATCAGTAATAATCCAATCAGAGTGATCCTAGTCTACTATAAATGGATCATTTTCTCCCTACTGTTGCTATCTTCGTTTGGAAGAATCCCCCCTTCCACCCCATCTCCTCCTTTTCCTCCCTTTTCTAAAGAGGGAGCTCTCGAGACCTACCTGATCTCGGATCTCCTGATATGCTTATCGACCGGGCGAGAGCCCTGGGCTCAAATATCTCCGAGCTCAGGGTTCTCTCCCGGGACAGCATGCCAAACCTGCTAAACACCAAGCATATCTATGTGGGAACTCTTGAAATAAAGTTTCTCTTGCATTTTTGAAACGTTTCACAAACAGACAACAATGCTGTCAATCTACGGAGACCCGGAAGGGATGTGATGGTGGAGAAAAAAAATGGGTGGAAAAACAAAACAAGTGATATGTAAACATATTTGTGAAAGTTTTTGCGTTCCCTCGCAAAACTGTTGTTCGACAAACACTTTACTTCATACATGACAACCCTCCCGTTTTTGTCAGGGTTGTGCCGTATTTTACCATTATATCCTATTATTAGCTATTTTCCCATATTTCTCTCATATTTTTAATCTTAAAAGCATGTTTAAATTAATATAAAAGTGTCTGAATTCACTTTCCTTCCATTAAAGCTGCGCGTCGATCAGCGCCCCTCATAGGCAACCTCTGAATCAGTGAATGCATATACACTAAAAAAAGACGATTCCTTGGATTTACTAAATTTTTTTACGTTAAGTAGTTGTAAACAGTTTATTTGGGTTGAATTTAAACAAACAAATTAAGTTGAACATTGCTAAATTTAATTATTTTGTTTAAATTCAGCACAAATAAATTGTTTGCAACAGTTTTGCATGCAACACTTTTTTCAGTGTATAAGTGCTGACTGACGGCGCGCTCATGAAGTTGGCATGGACCAACGCACACATTCCCATGTTCATTTCATCGTTAGTAAATCCAAACGTGAGCTTGAAATCTGGCGTACGCAAAGTTTTTGTGCGTACGCAGCGTTGATACATGAGGCCCCAGGACTTCCAAATAAATAAATAAATGGTGTATTCTTCATGTCAGGCCAGTAGATGGCGACATAATTAAACCAAAAACAGACACTCATTGGGGCTGCGTTCCAGTGCTTTCAGCTATCTGATGGAGTTTGTGAAACATGCATGAACCAAATTATTTTTTTCCTGTTGGTGCACAAAATTACACACTTCAACTTCCTACTTGAAAACTCATTTGCAAAACCAAAAGCAATCTGAGTAATATATATTTAATTGCTATTCGAGTGTGAGACATCATGCTTTATCATTTACTTAATAACTTGCCTCTCATTCTTTTTTTCGTTAATCAATATCTGTTCCTGACCAAAAAAACTGCTTTTAATACATGGATCAGTCGCATTTCAAACGTTAAAGCATTTTCAAAACACATCAGTACTTCGATCAGAATACTGTTATGGCACTGCAGAATCATAAGTGAACGTGAGGAGAAATGCAGACACAACAGGAAGACATGTTCGATGTCACAGAGACTCCCCTCTTGACGTCAGAAGCCATTCTGTTGCATAGTAAAGCAAGAGTTTTCGAGGGGGACAAATATTATGGTGATGCGGTGTAGGCAGAACACACAGCTTATTCACCGCTAACACTGAAACACACTCTTCCCATCACCACCTACAAGCTACTTCATGTCCACTAAATATCTTTCCTTAATCAGTATTTGTTCAATTTAAATGATTGAAACATCAAATCATTTCTATCAGAGAATGTTTTT
Organism: Danio aesculapii; assembly: GCF_903798145.1. Lineage (NCBI taxonomy): Eukaryota > Metazoa > Chordata > Actinopteri > Cypriniformes > Danionidae > Danio > Danio aesculapii. The sequence continues at coordinate 49,719,839 of NC_079447.1, forward strand.
TTAATAACATAGTATAAATCACTACTGAAATGAGTTAGCATGAATAAGCAAAATGGTAGCATCATTTTAGCACGAATTAGCATGCGTTAACATAAATTACACCTTTGCGCTAATGATTCTAGCATAAGTTAACAAATTTATGCTAGAAACATGAGTGCGAAGGTTTAATTTATGTTAGTAGCATGATAATGTGTTGTAAAATGGATAGCATGCTGCTAACATACATTAAAACTTCACGGTCATGTTTCTAACGTAAAATAGCATGTATTTATGCAAGAAACGTGACCGCGAAGGTTTAATTTTTATTAGCAGCAGGATAATTCATGGTAAATTGATGCTCATTTCATGCTAGCAAGAATTGACATGTTGCAAGCCTGTTTTTAAAACGAATTAGCATGTTTTTAGCAAGAATGAATGTTTCCCAGCATGAATTTGCACATCAATAGCATGTTTCTAACATCAATTTTTTTTCTAACTATAATTAGAATGTAGTTAGCAAGAATTAACATGTTGCTAGCATGGCATATTTTTTATTAGCATGTTGTTAGCATGAATTTATGCTAGAAACATGATCGCAAAGGTTTGATTTGTGTTAGCGGCATGCTAATTTGTGATATCTTGATGCTAACTTAATGCTAGCAGGAACTAACATATTGCAAGCCTGTTTTTAAAATGAATCAGCATGTTTTTTTTAGCAAGAATTAACGTTTCCCAGCATTAATTTGCATGTCACTAGCATATTTACTAAAATGAGTCTATGCTAGAAAAAAATGATCGCGAAGGTTTAATTTATGTCAGCAGCATGCTAATTCTAATAAACTAGCATGTTTCTAACATAAATAATTTTTTTTAACTGTAATTAGAATGCTGAGAGCTAGAGTTAACATGTTGCTAACAATAATTTACATGCTGCTGTAATGTTTTTAGCATATAATATTTTTAATTAGCATGTTTTAGCATGAATTTATATTACGAACATGATCGCGAAGGTTTAATTTGTAAGCAGCATGCTAACTTGTGATAAAATGATGCTAACTTCATGCTAGCAAGAATTATAATGTTGGACGCCTTTTTTGTTTTGATGAATTAGCATGTTTTTTGTTTTTTTTTAGCAAGAATTAATGTTTCCCAGCATTAATTTGCATATCACTTGCATGTTTATAACATGAATTCATTTTAACTGTAATTAGTTAAATGTTGCTAGCAAGAATTAACATGTTGCTAACTATATTTAACATGCTGCTGTAATGTTTTTAGCTTGAAATATTATTAATTAGCATGTTGCTAGCAGGAATCTATGCTAGAAAAATAATTGCGAAGGTTTAATTTATGTTAGCAGCATGTTAATTTTAATGAATGATGCTAAGTTCATGCTTGCAAGAAGTAACATGGTGCAAGCCTGTTTTTAAAATGAATTAGAATGTTTTTAGCAAGAATGAATGTTTCTCAGCATTAGTTTGCATATAACTAGCATGTTTCTAACATGAATACGTTGTTTTAATCGTAATTAGAATGCTGTGAGCTAGAATTAACATGTTGCTAACAATAATTTACATGCTGCTGTTATGTTTTTATCATGCTATTTTTAATTAGCATGTTAGCAATAATCAGCAATAACATGTTTCCTTGCAACAGCTGTGCAAGGTATCAGTTGCTAACATGCTATAAATGGTTGCTAGGGCAAGGATTGGCAGCATTATGAAATGAATAGCAAAGTGTTCATAGAAAGATCTGTAGTAGAGATATTTAGACAATATTTTTTGTGTGCCTCATGCAAAACTGACATTACAATTCACTAATCTTCAACATAAAGTGGAAATTAAGTCAAGTTCAACAAGCGGAAACCCATAGTTGTGAAGGAGATGGAGTGTGTGTGACAGTGTTGAGTGCTGATCTGTGCAGCCGGAGCAGGAAGGCAGGTTTCGGCTGCTGATGCTGTGTGTCCTGACCTGCGCTCTGTTTCCCAAAAGCATCACAAGTCTATAGCCTGCAGAATCAGCAGGTGACCGCTACACATCCATGTCAAGACTCAGGTACCAACACAATCACTCTGCCATTGGTTATGTTTTTCTAATATTCATTGTTCATTTCATTATTTGCATGTGTAAGGGGTGGGCGTTCTTACCACCAGGAGGTGATCAAAATGTTTCGGTCTCACTTACAAGATTTGTGAGGCACATTTTGCATGCATGTCTACCCCAAATTACTTGGATTTTTCCAAAATCTCAATTTTCTCTCGCGAGTGCCATTCGCGCCTGCTCTTCTCACATAAATCCACCAGAGGACGCCGTCGACTGACTGACTGACTGACCGACCACCCACCCCCATCCCTAAACTCAACCAATAGTGTTTTCAAAAGCACTGATTGACCAGCCCACCCACTTCTCTAAACCCAACCAGCAGTGTTTTAAAAGCAATGCAGAATAAGAAAAGCCCTCACCTTATTATTTTACCACATTTCCTGATTTTACCACACTCTCAACCTGCTATTTACTTGTATTTTTTATTTTTGGCTTCTGTTTTTGTCTTCTGGAAACGTTCTTCACCGGACTTGTACCCTGTTGTTGTGTCAACTCCACTCTGTGTCTCAAATCCTCCAACGTACATGGCAAGCTACTGGACAAACTAGTAACAGCGGGAAACTGTCCATACGGAGGTAAGCGTTCAGCTGGTAAGCACAAAACGAAATGGCGTCATACCGCCCAATAGCATTCGTTGTAAAAACGAAACGCAGTCAAACGTTCCTCTGGCTACATAATTCGTGACCTCCAGAAGTGTATATAGGGGGATGTTGTTAGCATGAATTTATGCTAGAAACATGATCGCAAAGGTTTGATTTGTGTTAGCAGCATGCTAATTTGTGATATCTTGATGCTAACCTCATGCTAGCAGGAACTAACATATTGCAAGCCTGTTTTTAAAATGAATCAGCATGTTTTTTTTTAGCAAGAATTAACCTTTCCCAGCATTAATTTTCATGTCACTAGCATATTCACTAAAATGAGTCTTTTAATTAGCATGTTTTAGCATTGAATTTATATTACGAACATGATCGCAAAGGTTTAATTTGTTAGCAGCATGCTAATTTGTGATAAAATGATGCTAACTTCATGCTAGCAAGAATTATAGTGTTGGACGCCTTTTTTGTTTTGATGAATTAGCATGTTTTTTTAGCAAAAAAATTTGCATATCACTAGCATGTTTCTAACATGAATTCATTTTTAACTGTAATTAGTTAAGATGCTGCTGTAATGTTTTTAGCTTGAAATATTATTAATTAGCATGTTGCTAGCAGGAATCTATGCTAGAAAAATAACTGCGAAGGTTTAATTTATGTTAGCAGCATGCTAATTTTAATAAATGATGCTAAGTTCATGCTTGCAAGAATTAACATGTTGCAAGCCTGTTTTTAAAATGAATTAGCATGTTTTTAGCAAGAATGGATGTTTCTCAGCATTAGTTTGCATATCACTAGCATGTTTCTAACATGAATACGTTAAAAAACGAAATGGCATCATACCGCCCAATAGCATTCGTTGTAAAAACGAGACGCAGTCAAACGTTCCTCTGGCTACATAATTCGCGACCTCCAGAAGTGTATATAGGGGGACGTTTACAGAATGAGCCTATGGTGGAAAATTCATGTTAAATAGCCACTAATACACCAAAATGTACTTCCTAGAATTCCCAGTGAGATCAGGTAAAGATTAAACTTAATTTTCCACTCCAGCATTGAATATATATGATTTCAACAGAGGAGGTAAACAAAATCAGTGTTCGTACCATTACACTGCGTAAACCATATCAGAACAACAGCATTGCGTCATTCCTTGTAGATAAATTAGCCATTAATTGTAATGTTTTTCTTCAGTTGTTACGTGTTGTATGCCTATTTCACATGGTGTGATGCTCTTGATGCTTTTGGGAAACGTAGCCAAGGTTGGCTCATTCGCCACTGAATATGACATTCGTATTGAACACATGAGAACAATGCTAAAGGCACTTAAATGATATTTCCCCATCAACCCCATCGGCACATCGAGAGGGCCACGGTTTTGGTCATCCACGTCTACACCAATCACAGAAAACTGGATTGTTTTCACTTCATAAAGGGTTCGGTATTGTTCTTTTTTTTTTTTTAAAGTTCACTTCACAATGTTTGACAGTATAAAATAATGAATTGTAAAAATATACGTTCTCTAGAGCATAATAAAAATGTTCTTCCTGTACATGTTTTTTGTTGTTGTTGTTGTTGTTAACGTCACTCTTTAAATGTGTATCTACAAATTTCATACATTTGTACAGCAGATAGGCAAGCATGGCTTATACATCCTCACTTAAAAGTGTCAGATTGTTCCAGAAAGGGAAATACTCTTGTTTTTTTACATCACTGAAACCGCGTATGATGTAGTGATGCTGTACAGATGTGTACGCACCATCTACACCGTCATGCATTACATTCAGAGTCATTACCGTAACTGCAGGATCACTTCCGCCATTGGTTTTGGGGTGCGCTGGATGTTCAATCCACTTCCGATTCCTCAACAGTCCCGTCCCGTGAAGTTCTGGCTTTGATTTAGAGAGTGTGGGGCAAATCATTATTGCTTATTGCTTATAAAGAGTGCAGATCTACAGCGACAGGAACGTCCGACCCGCTCCCATGTCCAACCGCTGAGCTGTAGGAAAAGCTGTGACGGCTCTTAGATACTCGTTTTGTCTTTGATTGATTGATTGATTTTGTTTTAGGGCAGAGGTGTGATATCTGCAGGCAGGTAATGGGCAGGTCATCATTGGGTGAAGAGGTCAGAAGGTCGGGGTTAGTTGCCAGTGGTGGCTGAGTGGGTTAGAGAGACAAACGAACAGAAAAGAAGGGGGGAGGGAAACAAGGAAAAAGGAGGAAGGAAACAAAAGATAGAGGAGATTAGTTTCAGCTAGTGAAAAGCAGGATGACAATATGAAAAGTATTATTTTATAAAACGATCACATGTAGGCTCTTGATTCAGTCGGGTTTCCCCACAGCGAGATGTCAGGTGGATAAATCGCACATTTAATTGGGTATATTGAATGGGATAAATTAATTTAGAGGGGGGTCCCAAATATAGCTCATACATTATTATAGGAATACAGGAGAAACTTAGTCCAGTGCAATACTAATAGCATCAAATATGTATGTTGACTTTATTTCATTACAACTGTAAGCATTACAATTTCCCTTAAAACCATTGGTAGTATCGTATTATTTGTATATAAAGTTTAGCGACATTTAGCAAATCTCAAATCACGAATTTTCTTATTGTAAAATGTAACTATTATCAGCCATGCGCTTCATGTAAAGTTGTATACACACAGCACACTCATGTAAATTAATGTAAAATACTTCTGCAACGGAGGCCAGCTAGTGAAGTGCTATGCAGGTAAACCCATCAAAAGGTGCTAAAGGCTATGGTCCATAGCATACTTGTCAGAGGAACCACCTCCCATGCACAGAATTGCCGGTTCGAGCTTAGAGCGGGTTGGGTGCTGTAGGACCGGTGGGTTAAATGTGGGGGCTCGTCCGGGAAGGGAGTGAGATTTAGGGGGGTAAGTGTAATGAAGGCCAGCTAGCGAAGTGCTATGCAGGTAAACCCCTCAAAAGGTGCTAAAGGCTATGGTCCATAGCATACTTGTCAGAGGAACCAACTCCCATGCACAGAATTGCCGGTTCGAGCTTAGAGCGGGTTGGGTGCTGTAGGACCGGTGGGTTAAATGTGGGGGCTCGTCCGGGATGGGAGTGAGATTTAGGGGGGTAGGTGTAATGAAGGCCAGCTAGCGAAGTGCTATGCAGGTAAACCTCACTCCTCTGCCTTCAAAAAGTGCTCTAACGACAGACGCTAAAGGCTATGGTCCTTAGCATACTTGTCAGAGGAACCAACTACCATGCACAGAATTGTCAGTTCGATTCCAGCTTTGAGAGGGTTGGGTGCAGTAGGACCGGTGGGTTACATGTGGGGGCTCGTCCAGGATGGGAGTGAGGTTTAGTTGGGTGAGTGTAACGATGGCAAGCTAGCAAAATGCTATGCAGGTAAACCTCATTCCTCTGACCTTATAAGATGCTCTAAGGACAGACGTTAGAGGCCATGGTCTTTAGCCTACTTGTTAGAGCAACTGACTCCCATGCAAATAATAGCAGGTTCGATCCCAACTTAGCACGTGTTAGGTGCAGAGGACTGGTGGGTTAAAGGTGGGGGCTCATCCGGGATGGTAGTGAGGTTTAGGGGATTGAGTATAACAGAGGCCAGCTAGCGAAGTACTATGCAGATAAACCTCACTCCTCTGACCCCAAAAGGTGATCTAGCGATAGACGCTAGAGGCCATGGTATTTAGCCTACTTGTCAGAGCAACTGTCTCCCATGCAAAGAATTGTCGGTTCGATCCCAGCTCAGCACGGGTTGAGTGCAGTAGGACAGGTGGGTTTCTTGTGAGAGGAGTGAGGGGTACCTGCATTGCCCTTCACTAGCTGGCCCCCGTTACACTTCTTAATTGTTTATTTATATAATCGCAAAATGGGAACTATATTGTTGTCTAACTCTAATTGCCTTAAAACAACTATAAGGTCTGAACATATCAATATGTTATAAATATTAACATGCTTATTCACATTGTCTATAGTGAAAAGCATCGATTTTGGTCCAATTAAAAATGAGAGGGAATGCAGGAAACCAATTAGTCGTCAAATATCCAATTCCATCTACTTTTTATTATCAATTATTTTTACTATGTGTACTGTATTTTGCACTTCTCACAGGTCTAAAGAACTTATTTTTATGCATACTGCTGCTCTTTTGAAGGTTATATCGCTTCTGTTGTGTTCTTTTGTATGTCGCGCCAATGTAATATCATTTTTTGCACTGCTAGTTGTGAAGAAATTGCTTCAGCTTTATCTAAACTTCTCATCTTTCTCAGTAACAAATGAAAAAAAAAGTCACCTCAAAATTTTCAATAATGACGATAATGCCAAAATAGCATACCAAATCAAGCTTGCATTATTGGTTGAATAATATTGGTTGAAGTATTTTGCATGGAGTTTATCTGGAGCGTTGCTGTGGGCCGACTGAATGTGAGAGCCTTGAAGAACAGTTGGCCTTCATCTTTGCAATTTAGTAAAACCATAAAGTAAAAGCATGAGTTCACACACAGCATGAGGAACTGCCTATACTGACAGAGGACGCATGTTAAGGAGGAAATCAAGAGAGAAAACACTTGGAGAATAAAACTGTGGCAGATGTGTCTAATGGTTAGTAGCAGTCAGTAAATGAGCTAGACTGGAAGCATGACAAGATATGGTTCAGATAAAGGGCTCTTATTATGCTTTTTATGCATTCAATGTTGATGTATGAGTATGAATGTTACAAAGCACATCGTTCAAAGCAAGTCATTGTCTATATCAGTATATTGAAAATGATATGTCAAAAAGTCATCGTAACAAACAAATTTTAACCACCTTAAATTTTTAACTTAATATTTTCAGTCAGTTTGACTGATGTGAGTTAAGGACTAGAAAAGTTCATTCAACCCAAAATCTTTTAGGCAGCGCAATATTTATTAGTGAAGCATTGTTTAAAACAAAAGACGCTATTTCACAGATATAACTTACTGAAATGTATGATTTCTTCCTCAACTGTTTACCCTTGCTTACCTTGTGACTGAATTATACGTTAGTAAGGGTATGCTACATTAAGTTATTTCCGTTTTAATCAGCTTTAATTAAAGAATTAATAAACCGCTATAGCTCAGAACAATGTTTTGTGTCATTTTTTTCCCTTTTGTGTCAGGTAGCTGTGTAATAAGCAGGATAAAGTACACACAACTGGTTGTTTTCACACAATAAAGGTTAGTGTATGCTCCATTCAGCCATTTTCGTTTCCATCAGCATTGCCTGTAATTAAATAATTAATAAACTATTATGGCTCAGAACAATGTTTTGTTTTTGATTTCAACCTTTTGTGTGAAGTAGCTGTGTAATAAGTGGGATAAAGTATATGCAGATGATTGTTTTTATAGAATAAAGGTTAGCGTATGCACCATTTAGCCGTTTTTGTTTCTGGCAGCTTTACCTTTAATAATATTTTTGATAAAATATTGCACCTCGGAACAATGTTTTGTGTCACGTAGCCAAATAATAAGCAGGATAAAGTACATCCAGGTGTTTTTTTGTTCACAGAAAAAAAACCTTTAGGATTATACAGCAGTACTCCGCAGTTGCCACCATGTTGTGACTGAATTATAAGTAGGTTAGTGTATGCTCCATTCAGCTGTTTTCTTTCTATCAGCTTTAATTAAAGAATTAATAAACTATTACAGCTCAGAACAATGCTTTGTGTCATTTTTTTCCTTTTGTGTCAAGTAGCTGTGTAATAAGCAGGAAAATGGACATCCAGCCAGTTGTTTTCACAGAATAAAGGTTAGTGTATGCTCCATTCAGCCATTTTTATTTCTATCAGCTTTGCCTTTCATTAAAGAACTAATACACTATTACAGTATAATTATTTTAAATATATTTTTTTCTTTTGTGTCAAGCAGCTGTGTAATGAGCAGGATAATTATATCAAGACAGTTGTTTTCACAGAAAAAAGGTTAGTGTATGCTCCATTCAGCCGTTTTCATTTTTATCAGCTTTGCCTTTAATTGAATATTTATTAAACTATTACAGGTCAGAACAATGTTTTGTGTTTAATATTACCTTTTGTGGCAAGTAGCCATGTAATAAGCGGGATAAAGTACATCCTGGCGGTTTTCACAGAATTAATGTTAGTGTATGCTCCATTCAGCCATTTTTATTTCTTACAGCTTTGCCTTTAAGTAAAGATTTGACTATTATGGCTCAGATTGATGTTTTGTGTAAAATGCATTACCTTTTGAGGCAAGTAGCCATGTAACAAGTGGGATAAAGTAGATCTAGACGGTTGTTTTTACAGAAAAAAAGCCTTACAATACAACAGTACTCCATGTTTGGCGTCATCTTGTGACCAAATAATGTGTAGGTTAGTATATACTCCCTTCATTTCTGTCAGCTTTGCCTTTAATTAATGGAATAATAAACTATTACGACTCAACACAATACTTTGTTTAATTTTTACTTTTTGTGACAAGTAGCCATGCAATAAGCAGGATAAAGTACATCCAGCCGGGTATGCTCCATTCAGCTGTTTTCATTTCTGTCAGCTTTACGCTTAATTAAAAGATGAATAAAGTATCACAAAAGGCTGCTGATGAGCCTGTCAGACTTTTATTCTGCGATTACAACCGCCTGGATGTACTTTATCTCTTACATAATACATTCAAAATTGTCTGTCTGTCTGTCTGTCTGTCTGTCTGTCTGTCTGTCTGTCTGTCTGTCTGTCTGTCTGTCTGTCTATCTATCTATCTATCTATCTGTCTGTCTGTCTGTCTGTCTGTCTGTCTGTCTGTCTGTCTGTCTGTCTGTCTATCTATCTATCTATCTATCTATCTATCTATCTATCTATCTATCTATCTATCTATCTATCTATCTATCTATCTATCTATCTATCTATCTATCTACTCAATTATCATGCAGTTGTAGAGTTCAGATGATGCTGTGAGAGTCTGATCTGTGAATGTATGTGAATCCTTTTTGTTTTTTCATTACCGACTGCTATTAAACACTAGAGTTCTGTACAAGACACAGATTTTTAAGGAGATGGAGGGTCGATGATTGCTGGTTAAGAACTGAAAAAACTATCGTCAGAAATAATTAATGGGCCAAAACAACCAATACTGTGTTTTTACTCAATAAAATGTTTTATTGCCTTTTCAAATTCATTTTTTCTCTCTCATTCTATTTACAACAACATAAAAATCTTGGCCTTAATAATACAAAGCAACACTACAACAGTTTTTTTTCTAGCATAATAGCATCGCAAATTCAAGCTGTGGGATTTTTAGCCATTACCCTCAGCGTTGCAGACTACCGACAAATCACAGGACACAGAATATAAAATGCTTTTTTGCATATAAACATTGAAAAAGTCCTGTCATTCATATATAAAGCCCTAACATATATCCAAAAATATAGGAAATTTTCTAACATGGTGCTATAAAGCTGCTATGATGCATATGTTTTTTCTTTCCTACAAATAGCCCTCTATAATACCATAACTATCTCTTCCAAAATACAAGTAGAATTTGACAATTCATATACATTCCTGCTTTATATATTTGTTTTAGATATATATATTTATTTTAAAAGCCACAAGTAAATACTATTTTCTTTTCAACAACAAGAAATAAAAAGAAGCTTACAGTAAAACATAAAAAAATGTATCAAGTGGATTTGTTTTTTCTCTTAAATGCTTTTATACTCTTGACACGGTCGCATCTCACATCCGTCCACTCGGCAGTGGTCAACCGTAAGACTCGACAGATTCATTTCAGTTTCATGGTCTGAGGTTTGATGTAGGTTTTCACTTTTTTTCAACATGTCTGCTCTCCAAAAAGCAGAGGAGATGAATGATTCTGACGTTCATATTCAGTGCAAAATAAAAGGCTTGTGCCACATTTATCGACAGATGGAAAAATGATAATAAAACAAGTAAACGGCTGAGATCAAAACAAAAAGTGATTCGTGTGGTCCAGTACAAATGCACAGACTGGAAATCTGGAAGCTCTGTGCAAAATGGGTTCACAATAGTAGATTTTCTTCGAAGCAGTAGTTCGGTTATGTCAGGGGTGTCCAAACCCAATCCTGGAGGGCTGTGGTCCTGCAGATTTTTGCTTCAACTTGACATAACACACCTTGCAAGGATGTTTCTAGAAAGCCTAGTAAAGCCATGGTCACACTGCACATTCCTCCCCATAGACTTCCATTCATACGCAACCGAATGCGACCGGAAACACAACCGACAAGTTTCGCAGTTCGTTGCCTTGTAAAGTTCAAGCTTGGTGAACGCTGACCTACGAAATCATGTGTTTGCGTGAGACCAATCAAAGATCAAAACACGACCCCTCGATACAGAAATTTAAAATATAGACCAATCGCTCGCTTTTTAAAATGTCGTCTTGTTTAATCCCGCCCCTTTTCGCAGCGCTATACGACAGAATTTCGCAAGCTCAAACTCTAGTGTGACCGCAGCATTAGACCTTGATTAGCTAACCTAGATGTGTAGGATTAAGGTTGGAACTAAACTTTGCAGGACATCGGCCCTCCATGACTGAGTTTGGGCACCCCTGCATTATGTAAAAACATGTATAGCACTCACACACACACACATACAAAATGGTATGAAAAACAGAACATTGAAAGAAAGGAAGCAATCTCAGTATCTGATCTGTTTGATATCTGCAGTCATTTTGTCAGGTTAAGCAAAAAAACCCCATCTGAATCATTGTATGTGTGCACACACACATACACACATAGACTGTGCAAACTGAATTTATATGCTGTTAAATTCAGCCTGATCTCACGAGAAAACGTAAGTATTTTACGTTTTGTCAGTTTAGTGGCTAATTCGTACGAATTCGTACGAGTTCAGTCGTACGAAATTGTACGATTTCAAAAAGGAGGCGTGGCACCTAACCCCACCCCTAAACCCAACCGTCATTAGGGGATGAGCAAATCGTACTAAATTGTACGAATTAGATCATACAAATTCATACGAATTAGCCACTAAATCAAAAAATTACGAATTGCCGGGAGATTGTGTTGGTTAAATTCATGTGAACAAGGAATTATCTAAGTAGTGTATTGATTAATCAAACAGTTATTATTAAATAAAAATCAAACTGAATCTGTTTTAAATGTAGACGATTGAATTAATTATTAAACTTAATTGCTAAAGAAACATTTAAGATGCTTTTTAATGATTTTAAATCATTCTGGAGAAATTGCAGCTTAATTGTTGCTGATAAAACAAATATTAAATAGATTACCTTCATGATTATTTCTCATTATTTGCCAAATGTTACTCTGAATATATAACAGTTTAAAAAATAAGCCTTATTATTTTTTTCTCAGCTAAAATGGTGTTTTATTTAAATGTTTATAAATGCACTGGGGAAAAGGCTTCTCTTAAATTGTTTGTCTTGTTTCTTAGATTCCTCAATAAAGAACTATTTTCTAGACAAGCAAAACAAATTGTCTTGTTTTAAGAAATAATGTATCAAAATTAAAAACAAAATCAAGCAAAATAATCTGCCAAAGGGGTACGCAAAATATTCTGATGTCAAAATGAAAAACAAGATTATTTTACTCAGCCCATTGGCAGATTATTTAGCTTGTTTCAAGGAAAAACTCACTTAAATTTGGCATATTATTTCTGAAAACAAGACAATACGTTTTGTTTGTCTAGAAAACGCTTCTTGATTTAAGAAATTGTAGATATTTGGACAAGAATATTATTATTTTTTTCCGATAGTCTACAGCAGTGTTTCCCAACCCTGTTCCTGAAGGCACACCAACAGTACACATTTTCAACCTCTCCCTAATCAAACACACCTGAATCAACTCATCATAACATCAGAAGAGACTCCAACACCTGAAGTTAATGGGTCAGAAAAGGGAGACATCCAAAATATGTACTGTTGGTGTGCCTCCAGGAACAGGGTTGGGAAACACTGGTCTACAGAACAAACAACTGTTATACAGTGACTTGCCTAATGACCTTAACTTGCCTAATCAACCTAGTTAAGCCTTTAAATGTGACTTTAAGCTGAATACCAGTATCTTGAAAATATATTATGTGCTGTCATCATGGCAAAGATAAAATAAATCAGTTATTAGAATTGAGTTATTAAAACTATTATGTTTAGAAATCCTTTGAAAAAAATCTTGACCAAAAGATATAAAGGGGGGGGCTATGAATTCAATAAGTCTGACTTCACCTGTATGTTAACACTGACAACATTCCATCTCTAAGATTTTCATACTATTATTGTCTCTGCTTTGTTTTGAAAGGCCTATAACCTGCTGATAGTGAGCACAGATGTTAACGCGCATTAATGCTATGGCGACGGCGTTCTATTTGCACATCGGCATGACACGCAATTATCAATGATCACTTCAGCTCGCTCGGAAACGAAAAATTCCTGATGAAACCTATTCAATATATAAAAAACCTGTTTACTGTTAAAACTGGAAAGCGTAATGGGGCGAATAAAGCCCGTGTTCACATGAATAGCTCCATTATTTGTCATCAACATCATGCTGAAATCATGAGGTCATCAAAATAATGGAATCAAGTCAACCACTCCACCTGCGCAGGTGTTTGTGTATGGTTGAAGACAGAATTATTAGCCCTCCTGTATATTTCTTTCCCATCTTCTGAACACATTTCTAATCATAATAGTTTTAATAACTGATTTCTTTTATCTTTGCCATTATGACAGTAAATAATATTTGACTAGATATTCTTCAAGGTACTAGTATTCAGCTTAAAGTGACATTTAAAGGCTTAACTAAGGTAATTAGGTAGTTTAGGGTAATTAGGCAAGTCATTGTATGATGATGGTTTGTTCTGTAGGCAATCTGAAAACAAATACTGCTTAAGGGGGTAATGATATTGACTTTAAAATGGTGTTTAAAAAATTAAAAACTGCTTTTATTCTAGCTGAAATAAAACAAATAAGACTTTCTCCAGAAGAAAAAATATTATAGGAAATACTGTGAAAATTTCTTTGCTGTGTTAAACATCATTTGGGAAATACTTGAAAAAACTAATCACAGGAGGTCTAATAATTCTGACTTCAACTGTATATATGTGTGTGTGTATGTGTGTGTTAAACCATATTAACCAGAGAGTACTGAATTCACATGCTTCACAACAGATCAGGACCAACAGTGAGTAGCTACTAGTAATGTTAACACAATCACATGAACTAAACTAACCTCTTTCTGCGGTCACTACCCTTTGGTAAGGATGGACGCGCAGTTCGTGCCTTCGTACTTTAGTTGCCACAGCACCTGCTTGGATTGCAATAACATCACCAGAAAACAGATCAGATCAGACAGATGGAAGAATAAAAAAATGCAAATCATTTAAATTATACAAGATAAGGCACAAATAATACTTCTTCTTTCTCCCATATGTAAATACCGCTGACATGTGTTTGTACAAAATTCGTTTTTTTTTTCTTCGCATAGCTTTTATGACAGACGCTCTTTATAGTCACGTCATCTTGAGCTGGAGAGACGGCGTCTTTAAATATAATACTGATAAAGTCACTCTGAGGGAGTGACGTTTAGGCACGTGTGCTGGAGTACAATAAACAACAACAATAATAATAAGGAGAAATGTACGGCAATGAATTAAAGGGGTAGTTCACCTAAAAATGACAATTCTGTCACTTGTTTACAACTTATTTGAGTTCCTTTCTTTCAAAAAGAAGATATTTTGAAGAATGTTGAAAACCTGTAACCATTGACTTCCATAGTATTTTTTTCTACTTTAAAAGGTTAATGGTTTTCAGCTGGTAACACTTTATTTAAAGGGGTGTTTATAAGATTGTCATGAAACCTTTATAGCAGGGGCGCCAAAACTTTTTCATTTGAAGGGCCAAAAACCAAATATCATTAAGATAAATATACCAATTTCCTAATTTACTTCATAATATTTAAAAGTAAATAGAAAATATTACTTTGAATCGTATTAACTAATGCAGTTTATACAACAGTTCTGTCAGGTTCTCGAATCTTATTGGCTGATAGCCTTGCGATATTAAAGTAACAGCACTCGTACAGCCTCTTCACTCTTGTGTTTTGTGGCAAGCAGATCAATAAATTCACACAGTTTGACGAATATTGAAGCTGTTGGACAACTTTTCAGGCTTTTTTTCAGGCTTTTTTATTCGAGAATGTGGTTGTTTAGATTGCAGCTGTGCAGTTTATTTAAAAGGATAGTGCCTATTTTAAATATTTATCCTTTTGGAGACTTAACGTGTTGGCGGCCAGCATGCCATACTGAGCAGAGCAAAGATAGTTGACCTTCCACCACAAGATGGCGACAGAGACCGCATAATAAGTCATTAGGGGGGAAAAATAGTGTTTTCTACAGCTGATCAAATCATTATAAAACAGGAAAGTGACATTCTAAGTCGATCTCTCGGTCTTTTGTGTGTTGTGGTGCTGTATTTATACCATAGAAATCTTGTAGTGTTTGTTTTGCTTTGGTTTTTTTGGGGGTAATTATTGTGATCTCCTGATTTCAACAGAGAAATACTGGGAAATCTCTGTAGACTGATGACATTTTATGCCGTTCAGCCTTATAATCTTAAAATGTGAGCAAAATCACCTGTTTTGTCATCACTTTTTAGACATTACGCTAGAGAATCATTCAAATACTAGCTCTAAAGTGACGTTGGTGAAGTAGCAAGAGTTTCTGCCATTCTGAGGTCAGCTGCAGATGTGAATGAATGGCGGAAGAAAGTAGTTCCTCATACAAAAGGATGTTTGAGACTTTTTTATATTACACGATTACGCTTTTGAACTGTTGTATAAACGCTATATCACACGAGTAGCAGTGCGATATGACTGTATATCGGCACTGCTACAAGTGTGATATTTCCCATATAACTTTTTAATAATAACTTATTGCAATTAAAACATAATACCATTTATAACAGTGTTGTTCAGTGCTGAATGAGATAGTCAAGCAGAATCTGTGAACCCTGATTCGTTCATCAATGTCTCTGCGTTGACCTCTATCCGTCGGGTGACAGTATGTATATTTTAAACTAAACTACAGCATTTAAATTGAAATATTTAATTTCAGTGGCTTAATTGTGCAGTTTATCAATAAATCAAATAAATAAAAGGTTAAATTGGAAATGATAATACCTAAACCTCTTCTCAGTGGGCCATGGTGGGCCAAATCAAATGTTACCATGGGCCAGCTTTATAGTAATTTCCTCAGTTATGGCATTTTAAAAGCAAAGATGACATTGTTTGTTATGACAACTTGAGATAAACAAATACTTCACAAACGGTCTTCATCTTTGTCATGACGACTTGACATTACCAAAACAACATAACTTAAATCAATCCATTATAAGTCATAAATCTGTCATAAACATGATTGGCACGAGGCATTATAATTGTGTCATGAATATTTTTCTGATCAAGTTTTCAGTTGAACAAACTACTTTTGCCATGAAAGTGTCTCATTAAAAGCGTCATTACTCTGTCAAATAAGTTTATAAGAGCATCATTAATATTTATTTATATATTTAATGACAAATTCAGCTTGTACCACTGTAGTTAAGGTAAAGAAAAATCATGAATTCAAGACAATCATGTTTATGACAGATTTATGACAAGTTTTGTTGTCTTGGTAATGTCAAGTTGTCTTGTCAAGGTTGTGATGCATTTGTTTAGATCAAGTTGTCATAACAATCAATGTCAGTTGTTATAAGCATGCATAACATCACATTCATGTGTCATGCCGTGATTATAAAGGTTTCATGAACACCCCTTCAAGTAATGTGCCACCTTTCTTCAAAATATCTTCTTTTGTGTTTAAAAGAAGAACAAAACCCCTTTCCTGTCGTTTTTTTTGGGTGAACTGCCCCTTTCAATGATTAGTAAAGCATTACAATTTGATCTTTTTTCTCCTTGGGCGTAGCAGTCAGTGGCACCGAGGCGAGTGTGAGGAATAGCCAGTGTAAACCAACAGGAGCGAGTGTGACTGACTGCTAGGCCAGAACAAACATCGCTCAAAAAAACAACAACAAGGCAGCTGTGAAAGGAAAGCGTGTCAATGTTAACACTCGGATGGGATGAGGGGCGCAGTGAGGATCCTGGGTAATGCATTTAGCCTTTCGTGGGGAAAGCCACACCTGAAGTATAAAGGAAGCGAATGGGGAATTAGTGGCAGGATTGGTGGTCCTCAGGGGGAAATAAACATACCGGACAGTCAGACAGAGCAGGTTTTAGGACAGTTCAGTAGACACAAGTTAAAACAAGCTATTAGCTTTTGTTTAACACTTAAACATAATTCTTTCGCTCGTTCAAACTACTTATTTAAAATGAGCTGAAGCAACACAATTCTTTAGAATTCATTGGGACAACTTAATTTTTTATGTTCAACCCACATAAATTTGTTAAAAGTGTTAAGTTAACTCAATCGATTTGTGTTGGAACAACATGAATGAATTGTGTGGAATCCAGCATTTTTTGCAGTGAAGAGTGTGTACTGCTAAAGACAAATGTTGGGTTACACACAATGGATTTGTGCTGGGACAACATGAAGGAATTAACTTCACCTATTAGTTTTTTACAAATGTAAGTTGATTGAACACAAAATCATTCAGCTGTCCTCCCAAAAAACTCCAGAAAAGTTGTTTCAGCTCATTTTAAATAAGTAGTGTGAACAAACAGCAAACATAATGTTTTGAGTGGGCACTCTTACTATCAAAAATATCTGTTTTGTATTTTTAAATGGAATTTATTTGTACTTTTTACTATTTATTATCACTTTAATGCATTCAAAGCTGAATTTTCAGCACCATTACTTATTTTCTGTGAAATATGATCCTTCAGAAAATCATTATAATATATTACCCTGGACCACAAAATAGGCAGTGTTTTTTGGGAGTATTGTATGGGTCAAAATGATTGATTTATCTTTCATGCCATCATAATCATTCAAATATTAAATAAATGAATATATTTTATAAATGTCCTTCTGTGAATATATCAAAACTCCATTTTTGATTAGTAATATGCATTTCCAAGAACTTAATTTGGACAATTTTTAAGTAAATTTTGTTAGTATTTAAACCCTCAAATTCTAGATAGTCTAATATCATCTTGACCAAATATTGCCCTTTCCTAACAAACCAGTTTTCAGCAAATGTATAAATCTCAATGCCAAAACACAAACCCTTATGACTGGTTTAGTGGTCCAGGGTCAAATATCTCTATTTCTTGACTCAATGCATATTTCTTATCATTTTAAATGTTGAAAACTGTTGATAATGTTTTTTGTGGACATTTGAATAATTATTTTTTCATAAACAGGAAAAGAAAAAAAAAACACTCATTTGAGATCAAAAGGAAAATATGGCATTAGATTTAGCATAAATAATATATTTTGCATTGTGACGAAACAATTAAGCACATTTTAACATTTTTAGTTTCATAATTTTCATTCTCAACAGATTCTTGCCTGTAATACGGTAAAATAAATACTTCATAAATACTGTAAATTTTTTTGTGTAACAATACATTGAAAGTGATTTAAAAAGACTGAAAGATCTGTTAGTCAGACTTCATTCAAGTTGCTGTTCAACTAAATCTAGATGATTCATGCACTTAAAAGTTACACCTTGGGGTTGACTTCATGTAAATGAATAAGCTTTTGTTGTACTGTACATTCTTAAAATCAAGGTCAAAAGGTATTCAACAGGGATACTAGAGAAGAACCATTATTTTTATTATTATTATATTTAAGGAACCATTATTATTGTAGTGTGAATTTCCACAATAAAGAACGATACTTAATATGTACTATTAATGTAAAAGTTTCTTCATGTAACCATCATGCATTTGTATTTATTACTATTATATTAATATTATATTAATATATTATTATTTAACTTTTTTTTAATGCACGTGACAGCTCTTCTCATGCCAATCAGATTTGTATCAATAATTAGTCTGCTACTAAATAAAATGCTTATTGAAGCAAACTGAAATATCATTTAATATCTACATGTAGTCTATATGTAAGGCTGTTTTTGACATGTTTTTGCATTTAGACTCACGCATACAGTTTGAAACAGGACAAAATGGGAAAATGTACTTGATATTGTTGCAATGCAATGCAAAACTATTATCTAGAACAGTGTTTCCCAACCCTGTTCCTGAAGGCACATCAACAGTACACATTTCAACCTCTCCCTAATCAAACACACCTGAATCGACTCATCAGAACATTAGAGAGACTTCAAAACCTGAAGTTAATGGGTCAGATAAGGGAGATATCCAAAATATGTACTGTTGGTGTGCCTCCAGGAACAGGGTTGGGAAACACATCGCAGCAAGCACACAGCGTCAAGATGTTAAAATTAGGTTAGATTCAGGTTGTGAGATCAGGTGACCAAAATTCAATGTCTAGTCAGCGTCTAAAGGCAATGTTACTTTGACATCCAATAATGACATCAGATGACGTTGATATGTGGTTGATTTTAGGTTGTGTTGGAAAGTGACCAAAATCCAACGTCGAGCCTTAATCCTAAACCAGCATCATATTGGCGTCAAATACTGACATTTACTGGTCAGGTATGGCAACCAAAATCCAACATCTAATAGACGTCATAGTGGTAACGTCCACACAATGTCAGCTGTAACACCATCAGACGTTGATATTTGGTTGATTTTAGGTTGTGCGTTAGACACTGATGTTGCGTTCTGATGTCAAACCAATTTTCATTTCCAAACAAAATGCAACGTCCCACAACGTTGGGATACAACTTCAATCTGATGTCATGTTGACATCCTGTGCCTGCTTGGATGTTTTTAATATCTTCTTTAAATTTTGGGTTGAACTATATGACGTGACATTTACTATTAAGCTCGATTAATCCTGCAGAAAGACTATGTTCTCACTAAATGATTATAAAATGCGACCATGCTATCTTGCCCCCACCGTAATGCATTACACTAACCTAAAACAGTTTCATGACTATGATTATAAAGTTTGGACAGATGACTGCATTCATGTTCATACAAAGCTCTTGATCTAAATCTTTCTTCTAGAGTTTTGTAGTGATATAAGTTGTACATATAACATAAAGGTATCAGGTTTGGAATGACATAAGGGTGAGTAATTAATAACATCATTCTCATTTTTGAGTGAACTAACCCTTTATGTGTGACCATGCCATCCACCATAATGCATTAAACTGTCCTAAAACTGCTCTGTAAACATTCTGGCTTTCAACAGATTCCCGTTCTCTGTCCTCCCAATGTAAGGAGCCCCACCGTCCCCTCACCATCCTCATGTTGCCCTCCTCCATGGGCTCATTCAGAAAGGCTTGTGCAGCAGTTTGGGGCTCAGTGCTTTGTCTCCCTCATCATTATAGACTCACATAAAACAAAAACAACCATCACATTACAGAAAACAAAAATACAAAATCAAATGAAAGCAGACAGAATGAAGGAGGCCGGGGGAGTCCAGCCAGTCCGATAAGTGGGAGTCGGGGCAGGGGGCGTGTCTGCAGTGAGGGGGAAGGGCTTGTTGAAAGGGGGTGGGGGAAAGAGACTTTAAAAGGGAGGCCGACCAGTTGGCTCTCCACGCTGGACTGTGATGGGAATGTGACAGGTCTGAAAGCCCAGGTACAGGGGCAGCTCTTCGGCCTTTGAGGACGCTGTATAGAGAGAAGACAGGGTGAAAATCTCCTCTTAGAACATCCTGTTAGTCATCATGTTAGCTGATGTTATTATATGAGAGGACGTCTGGTTTGATGCAGTAGAGTTCAAAGTATTTAATGGGATAGTTCACCCAAAAATGGGAATTTACTCACTATTTATTCTCCCTTCAAACTTTGAGTTTCTTTCTTCTGTTGAACACAAAAGAAGATATTTTGAAGAATGCTGAAAACTTGTAATCACTGACTTACATAGCAGGAAAAACAAATACTATGGAAGTCAATGGTTACAGCTTTTTCTTCAAAATGTCTTCTTTTGTGTTCAACAGAAGAAAGACCCTAATAAAGTTGAGTAAATGAAGACAGAGCTTTCAGTTTTGGGTGAACTGTCCCTTGAAGTAGGATTTTGAGCAGTGCATAATAAAAGATTTTATAATTTTTCATTTTATAATTTTTATATATACATTATATATTCTTTTTAAGAATTTATGTTTGTACAAAGCCATCCAAATCTTTATGCTGAAGTGCAAAAAGAGTTTTATAGAGATAGAAATTGTGTATACTGTATATATTATATATAACGCAAAGGTTTCAGAGATTTGGAACGACATAAAGGTGAGTAAAATCATTTTATATAAATCAAAAATAAGCATAAAAATTATGTTAAATTAAAAATAAATAAATAAATAAATAACTAAAAATGCTGAATCTATTTAATTAAAAAATCAAATGCAAAATATTATCAAAATCTATAGTGGTTTATAAGTGATATACAAAATTCCTGAACCGTTATTTCATAGTTTTGAGATATATAAATATACACTCACCGGTCACTTTATTAGGTACTTTAAAGTGACTAGTTTTCTGTTTCCTGACACTGAAAATGGTTATATATACTCACTAGCCACTTTATTAGGTACACCTGTCCAACTGCTCGTTAAAGCAAATTTCTAATCAGCCAATCACATGGCAGCAACTCAATGCATTTAGGCATGTAGACATGGACAAGACGATCTGCTGCAGTTCAAACTGACCATCAGAATGGGGAACAAAGGCGATTTCAGTGACTCTGAACGTGGCATGGTTGTTGGTGCCAGACGGGCTGGTCTGAGTATTGCTGATCTACTGGGATTTTCACGCACAACCATTTCTAGGGTTTACAGAGAATGGTCTGAAAAAGAGGAAATATCCAGTGAGCGGCAGCTCTGTGGGCGCAAATGTCTTGTTGATGCCAGAGGTTAGAGGAGAATGGCCAGACTGGTTCCAGCTGATAGAAAGGCAACAGTAACTTAAATAAGCACTCGTTACAACTGAGGTCTGCAGAAGAGCATCTCTGAACGCACAACACGTCCAACCTTGAGATGGATGGGCTACAGCAGCAGAAGACCAAACCGGGTGCCACTCCTGTCAGCTAAGAACAGGAAACTGAGGCTACAATTGGCACAGGCTCACCAAAACTGGATAATAGAAGATTGGAAAAACGTTGCCTGGTCTGATGAGTCTCCATTTCTGCTGCCACATTCGGATGGTCGGGTCAGAATTTAGCGTCAACAACATGAAACCATGGATCTATCCTGCCTTGTATCGACGGTTCAGGCTGGTGGTGGTGGTGTAAAGGTGTGGGGGATATTTTCTTGGCACACTTTATGCCCATTAGTACCAACTGAGCATCGTATCAACACCACAGCCTCAGGTAGTTCTGTTGCCGACCTCCACATCTTCTGATGGCTTCTTCCAGCAGGATAACACACCATGTCATAAAGCGTGAATCACCTCAGACTGGTTTCTTGAACATGACAATAAGTTCACTGTACTCAAATGTCCTCCACAGTCACCAGAACTCAATCCAATAGAGCACCTTTGGGATGTGGTGGAACGGGAGATTTGCATCATGGATGTGCAGCCGACAAATCTGCAGCAACTGTGTGATGCTATATTGTCAATATGGAGCAAAATAGTAGTATACTAGTACCTAGTAAAGTGATTTGTGAGTGTATATATACATGAACTTCCAACTTCCAGCCACAACCCACACTGGGACACATATATATTATTCTTTTGGTCAGTGCATAATGCATTTATAATGTTAACTTTTGTCATTTTAATTACTATAATAATGTAAAGTTTACTTTATAAAATCAAAATAAAACTAAAAATAATCTATAGTAGTACACACAATCCTCATGCCATTCCATTTGTGTTATTTAACAGTTTTGATACTCGACTGATACCACATCTCTCTCACTGTACTGCTCATTTGCATAACAATTAGCTTTTCTCAACTTGGACACGCCCACATCATCAGCTGTCACTCATGTCATTGTAAATAAATCTCCAACACACTGAAAGCGATTGACCTGCTGTAAACCTCTGTATGTGTGAGCGGCCCTTCAGTGCCCACAAACCTCCACCCACAGACAGAGCAAAGCTGATTCAGTCCTATAAAGATCCCGCTAGAGACCAGCTCAATAAACACACGTCTTGGACAGTAGCTAAACCCTACTTCGTGCGCTCTAATTGGACACGCTGCTCTTGGCACTGGGACGGGCTATTTGTCGCTGCTCAACTTAACACCGTGCCGTTGGGAGAAGCCAGTGTTAAACTGGCAGAAATACTGTTGGTAACATGATATTCATAATCGGCTTTTCTCAAGTGCTTTAATGAAGCCATACAGCTTGTGTGGAGTGGCGAGGACAGGGCTTTTCGAGAGAGGGAGCGCTCTCGTTAGTCATATAAAGCCACTAGAGCACTTAAAAGCCAAATCATTTATGCAAACGTTTCTTAAAAGGGGGACTTTTTATGACGCTAAATGGATTAAGTGGAAAAGGCTTGATGTATTGTTGTTTGCTCTTTTACATTTTAGCTTATGGCTGGTGGTGCCGTAGCCTTAATGGGGGAATCAGAGGATTTGGGTGGTGTAGGAGGGTAGATTTGGGTTAGTGTATGTTTTGGGGGATTTCAAAGGCATGGCATTGGGTAAGGCTGAGCGGTATGAATAAAATCTTTCATTACAATCTTACACATTTTTGTATGTCATATCTTCAAACACTCTCTAGGAGCATTTACATTTTTTTTCAGCACTTTACAAGTATGGCAAATTACATATTTCAATAAATATTCATTACATTATATCAGATGTAGTATTCTATTTTTGATGCTTGCCTTCAGATCAACATTGAATGCGTCACCTTTTATCTTAAATGTGTATATATATATATATATATATATATATATATATATATATATATATATATATATATATATATATATATATATATATATTAAATTTCATGCATTGTTCACTTATGAAGTGGTATTCTACATGCATTTTATCTTTTCCCACTGTTTAAACAAAGGACACGAATGAACACTAAAATAAACCGCCAGGTCATGCTACAGGCACATGCAACAAAATAAATAAATAAATATTCTACATAAACCCTAAACAATGAAACTAGCTTCAAACACTGTGACAATATTTAAAAGTTCTGCATTTTCACATTTTTATTCCTACTTTATAAGGTAAAGCAGACATTTTAAAACTAACAAAAACTAAATATTTTTCTTAATCCCTACTTGTACTGTTAAAGGCATTTAGTTACTTTAAAACCGTCAGTAAACCCATTGCCTTAATGGCAACAAGTTGACTTTCATTTAAAAAACGGAGTGAGCCGAATTGTAACTTGCTATATGAGTTACATTGGATTGTAGTCAAATGTTGACTCTTCTTAATCTTTGTATTTATACAAAGAGTTGGTTTACTTAATAATTTTAAAGCAATGAGTTTATTCACTTTTTAAAAAGTAGTCAACTAATCACTTTAAAAGAATTTACTCACTTTCTATAGTAAAGCCAAGTAATTGCTTTAAAATCAATGGATTTAGTACATTTTTAGAGTAAAGTCAACTAATCGCTTTAGTAGCAATGAATATGCTCACTTTTTATAGTCAACTAATCACTTTAAATACAATGGGTTTACTCACTTTTTAAAAATTAAAGTGAACTAATTGCATTAAAAGCAATGAAAATACTCACTTTTTAGAGTGAAGTCAACTAATTGCTTTAAAAGCAATAGGTTTACTCACTTTTTGAAGTATAGTCAACTAATCGCCTTAAAAGCTATGAATATACTCACCTTTTAAAGTCAACTAATCGCTTTAAAAGCAACAGGTTTGCTCACTTTTTAAAGCAAAGCCAACTAATTGCTTTTTAAAGAAATAGATTTACTCACTTTTTTAAACAAAGTCAACTAATCATTTTTCAAAGCAGTGGATTCACTTACTTTTTTAAAGTCAACTAATCGCTTCAAATGCAATGGATTTACTTACTTTTTAAAGCAAAGTCAACTAATCGCTTTAAAATAATGGATTTACTCAATATTTAAAGTCAACTAAGTCAACTAATTGCTTTAAAAGCAGTGGATCCACTCACTTTCTTTAGGTAAAGTCAACTAATCACTTTAAAAGCAACAGATTTCCTCACTTTTTAGAGCAAAGTCAACTAATCGCTTTACTCTAAATATTGAGTAAATCCATTATTTTAAAGTCAACTAATTGCTTTAAAAGCAGTGGATCTACTCACTTTTCTTTAGGTAAAGTCAGCTAATCGCTTTAAAATAATGGATTTACTCAATATTTAGAGTAAATTCAACTAATCGCTTTAGAAGCAATGGGTTCACTCACTTTTTAGAGTAAACTCAACTAATCAATTTAAAAGTAGTGAACTTTACTCACTTTTTAAAGTAAACTCAACTAATCGCTGTAAAAGAAGTGGATTTACTTACTTTCTACAGTAAAGTTAACTAATCGCTTTAAAATAATGGATTTATTCACTTTAAGTAAGGCCAACTAATTGCTTTAAAAGCAATGGATTTACTTACTTTTTCAAGTAAAGTCAAGTAATCGCTTTAAAATGAACTTACAAAATTCTTAGAGCAAAGTCAACTAATTGCTTTTAAAAAAAGTGGATTTATTCACTTTTTAAGTAAAGTCAACTAATTGCCTTAAAAGCAATGCATTTACTCTTAACTAATCACTTTAAAAGCAATTGCTTATCTCACTTTCTTGAGTAAAGTCAACTAATCGCTTTAATGAAAATAATGATTTGCTCAATTTTTACAGTAAAGTCAATTAAGAAATTATGAAAATAATGGATTTACTCAATTTTTTGAGTAAAGTCAATTAAACGCTTTGAAAGCAATAGATGGACTCACTTTTTTAGATAAAGTCAACTAATCGCTTTAAATGCAATGGCTTTACTCTCTTTTGAAACTACTCAACTTTTTCCTTTTGAAAGTCAACTACTCAAATAAATTGAAGGCATTTAAAGTAAAGGCAATAAATGTCAAGCAAAATGTTTCTCAAAATCACATTGGTAACATTTAACACTGAATAAAGCACATAATCAGTACCTGAGGTGATCATTGTCATATTAGTTTATGGTGTTGTTTTGCCTCAACGCCGGTAAATAGAAACTGTTACTATCAGTCGCAGATTGCAAAAACGAGTGCACTTCGGCATTTCAGAATAATGTCTATAAAAAAATGTATTGATCGTCATACCGCCTAGTCCTACCACAGGGCCATACTGAGGGGGTAGAGTGAAGGTGTTGTGCAGGTGAAGCTCTGCTTACCTAACACCCCACTGGAGTCGATGGGATACTCCAGGATGGAGGTGGCGGGTGCCAGCGTGTAGGGGTACTCATAGGGCGTGGCATAAATCAAGCCCGACTCTGGACCGGGCGGCACTAGGGTGGCGGTAGCAGGGTGGGCCGTGCCGTTGGGCATGACGGTCTGGATCTGGCGGATGAGAGGCATGATGGTGGGTCCCGCAGGCGTAGGTGTGCGCAGGGCTGTGGGTGGCAGGACAGGTGCAGGGCCGGTGATGATCCGAGGTGCCTGGGCACTCGCTGCAAGAGAGAATGCAAGGGCAGCTGCGGTGAGCGGAGTAATGTGAGGGAGAAGGGGTGGATGAAGACGGGTGGGTCAGGACAAAAAAGACAAAAATGGTTAGTTCCATGCACAGCCAAACAGTGAACACAGAGCATGTGCTGTTTAGATTCACTCAACAAGATCCTAGAAACAAGCGATTTGGCTGTCTGCACAAAATGAGACGTGACATGATGGAAACATTTAAATACCACCCATTGCACTCCCGACTAAATGGAAAGGATTATCATCTTACTAATACATAATTAACCTATTTAACATTAGTAAAAGTATATAGGCTGAGTGACTGATGTTGTTGCGTTGCAGTTATGACTGGGTAGTGCCAGTTCTGACTTTTATTTTCAAATCATTAACTTGTTATTTTATTATCAATGACAAATATTTGTGTTGCGAAGATGACCGAATTTCTTGTGAAATGACACGATTGTGTAAACTATACACTACCTGACAAAAGTCTTGTCGCCTATCCAAGTTTTAGGAACAACAAATAATAACTTGACTTCTAGTTGATCATTTGGTATCAGACGTGGCTTATATGAAAGGCAAAGGCTTCTAGATCAGTGTTTCCCAACCCTGTTCCTGAAGGCACACCAACAGTACATATTTTCAATCTCTCCCTAATCAAACACACCTGAATCAACTTATCATAACATCAGAAGAGACTCCAAAACCCGAAGTTAATGGGTCAGAAAAGGGAGACATCCAAAATATGTACTCTTGGTGTGCCTCCAGGAACAGGGTTGGGAAACACTGATCTAGATTACACTTATTTGACCAAAATAAAATATGATCATGCCTTGATTTTTAATGATTTAATTAGGACAGTAAGGTCTGACTTTACTCAGACAAAAGTCTTGTCACTTAACAGAAATAATGTCCAGTACAGAATATAAAGTCATGGAGCAGTGAAAACAGAATGAATATTGTGTCTGACTCCATCATGAGCTTGGAGGACTGCATCCATACATCTCTGCAATGACTCAAATCACTGATTAATAAAGTCATCTGGAATGGCAAAGAAAGCGTTCTTGCAGGACTCCCAGAGTTCATCAAGATTCTTTGGATTCATCTTCAACGCCTCCTCCTTCATCTTACCCCAGACATGCTCAATAATGTTCATGTCTGGTGACTGGGCTGGCCAATCCTGGAGCATCTTGACCTTCTTTGCTTTCAGGAACTTTGATGTTGAAGCTGAAGTATGAGGAGGAGAGCCATCCTGCTGAAGAATTTGCCCTCTCCTGTGGTTTGTAATGTAATGGGCAGCACAATTGTCTTGATACCTCAGGCTGCTGATGTCGCCATCCACTCTGCAGATCTCTCGCACACCCCCATACTGCATGTAACCCAAACCATGATTTTTTCTTCACCAAACTTGACTGATTTCTGTGAGAATGTTGGCTCCATGCGGGTTCCAATAGGTCTTCTGCAGTATTTGTGATTATTGGGATGCAGATCAACAGAGGATTCATCAGAATAATCTACTCCTGCCACTTTTCCAAATGATCAACTAGAAGTCAAGTTATTATTTGTTGCTCTTACAACTGGGATTGATGACAAGACTTTTGTTAGGAAGGGTACATTTTCAAATTTTTGATTGTACTGATGTGCTAAATTGCAGCATATATGAGTAGTTAATGTACAAAGTTGTTCCAGGAGACTATTTTTTGCCACATTCCTGTTTATTCATTAGTAAAGAGGGCAGGGGGAGGAGCCAATGCATTCAACCGTAGGCCTTGGTGACAATATCACACTTCTGCAGTTCTTCAGTGCTATTTAATGAAGCAGCAAGCTAAGGATGTCACAACATCCGCTAAATTAAGGAAACATTGTTTTTTACAAACAGCAAAGCATGTTTCTCTATTCTTTCAGTTCATTAGCTGCTCTTTGAATGCATGCGCTAATTCTGGATCACAATACTGAGACACTTGTCAGGGCGTTTATCAAGGAATCAGGGTTACTTGAGGGAGGATTATTGAGAGCAGCGTTTACAAAGGCCAGAAAAGATCATTGGGATGGCTTACGTGATTTGATATTGGCGTCTCTGTAGGTGCCGTTGAGAATGGCCAGCTCCATCAGCTGCATCTTCTTCAGACTGTCCTCTCCTTCGGCCTGTTGGTTCAAAAAATGCATGATGAGGAGCTATTTTGTTTTTGTTACATCTACTAAAATCTCTCATCAGTTTATCTCATGCTTAGCCAATGCATTTCTAGCACAGTTGTACATAATTAACGTGCGTTCTTGCTCAAATGTGACAGTAGTAAGAATCTTTGATCTGTAAGCTAAGTGCTATTACAACAGATTTGTTTAGGTAGCTCGCTCCAAACATTGACAGTTTTAATAACAGTAACTTCATGTTCTGCCATGACAACAAACAAGCTGAAAGATTTTTCAAGCTGAAAACTCTCAATCCGTCTATGCAGGCTTGGATGGACAAAGTAAGGATAACAGCAAAAAGTTAACACCCCGCCCAACCCCCCGTTCCCCCATAGAGTTTACAAAACAAAACCCAAGAGCGTTCATTAACCATTTCGATTGATTATGAATTCATATAAATGACAAAGACCTGATGCTGATTACTATGTACATGTTTAATACTATATACTGATATCAACAATGACCTAGGAGGAGTTGGGGATGGTGGAGGAGTGTAGAATTGGAGAGAAGCCAAAAGTTGAAGAGAGACCGGATGATTCTTGATGTTAAAGGGCACCTATGGTGAAAAATCTACTTTTCAAGCTGTTTGGACAGACATATGTGTAAGTATAGTGTATAGACCATCATATTGGGGTGAAATAAACACACCCAGTCCTTTTTTTTCAATTTAACAACATAAAAACGGTGGACCAATTGGAGCGGTTTTCAGACCGACCACAACTTGACGTAGGAGTGCGTTCCCCCCGCCCACCGAATTGATTGACAGCTACGTATTAACATGTCGCGGTAGTCACATATATAATCATATCAACAAGAGAGGACGAGCGCAAAGCAGCCGGGAATAAAAGGTGTGTTCAGTTCGCTAGGATCATCAATCATCATCAAATCAAGATCAAGAGTGAGTTTCACAAGTTTAAAATGTTTTAAAACAGAGCATGTGTGTAATGAATTACAGCGATTTACTTCAGCTTTACTTTATCAGCACAGCCACATGTCAGCATAATTATAAAAGAAGACGCTTCAGTACGGGTTTGTAGACATTAAATCAGGTTTATTTTGTCCATTATCATAACAGATATCCATACAGCAGTGGATATTAACCTGTATCCTGTCACATTTGAGTGCAAAAAGAGTGCAAAGCTATACGCGCGCGCTGTCTCTGTGTGTGCGTGTCGTGTCCGCACTGTGTCTGTATGTGTGTGAACTTTGTAACGACATTGTGTGTGACTCATCGTTGCTCAACAAATGCATCAAATACTCATTGGTAAAAAATAAAGCAGTGTTACGTTCCTGTACATTCCTGTGTGGCGTGATTATTATTATTCACTCTCTCTCTGTGCTCGTTCGCTCGCTCTCTCTCTCTCCCGCTTCCACCCATACAGTGGCTCCGATTGGCTACCGCTGCCCAGCTGTTTGCCGTGTTCCCCCCTGACGTCACCCACGGTCTCCAATCCAGCCACTGCCACCGTGGCATAAAAGTAGTGACAGGACGCTACTAGAGAGGCCCTGAATTTCTGTGTTATGTTGTGTGTCTGTGAAATTTGCTGTCTGTTTTCTGTGTGTTACAATTTGGTATATGTCCGTTGTTATTTGTCTGTTCTCCATTTGTCTGCCGCCAGTGTTATGCGCATCTAAGGTTAGGGAGTGGGACAGGTAAGAATGTCGCGCGACATACATTGTGCACACGTAGTTTTGGAATATCACTGTTGTTAGACACACTAGGTAAGGGGCATGCTCCACCCACTGTACTTTTGTTTTCTCATCGTATTTATTAGAGTAGGTTAGGTAGTGCGTAATAGACGCGAAGATTTCTTTTCAATAACTACTGTATTTTTCTTTTGGATAGTTAGGGTAGATGTTAGGCCAATAGATTGTTTTGTTTTATTTATTTCTATTGTTTGGACGCCGCCCGCGTCTCATCTCTCCAACTCTCCCATCTATCTGTTCAACCATCTTGTGTCCCCTTTGTTGTCTGTAGTTTCAATATATTCTTGTAAATATTTAATGCTCTTTCTATATACCTATTTTTTTTTGCATTTATTATTGTCACTATCTTTGTAAATAAACTCACTTTATTGCATTTAGTTAGTCTTGGTATTTTGTTCCTCACTTGTTGATATTGTGTGTTTGCTTATGTGTTTCACCCAAAATTAATGTTACTCTCCTTCCCCTTTACTCATCATCTTTAAAAACGTAACAAGCAGTTACAGTGGCTTTGAATCCTCATGTCTTACATCGCTTACATCACTATTCAATACTTCCAGATAATAGCTGGAAGATTTCTCGTCCAGTTTCAAATCTAACTACATCTACAGTACAAAGTCCACAAAAGTTTATCTCATTTTTGGAGGGTAGAAACATAGAAACATACTGTACACAAATATGGCAAGATAAATGAAGAGGCAGTCTTTCTAGCACATTGTCTACATTACTGTGTGTTCTTGCTCTACTTTGGCGGTAATAAACCTCAGTACTCAAGGGAGTGATAGAGTTTCTAAATGTATGATCCTTTAAAATGTGTTTTTACTCTGGTAGCTGCCTATAAAAGTGCTGACAGGTTAAATAACCTTTATTAGAATCAGTTCATTTGTTCATGCTCAAAGAAATTGATGTGGCATTGGAAATCACATTATGTTTTCTTACATGGTTGCAAAACAGACATTATCGAGCAACATTATGTTATTTTATGTGGTCAGCACTTAACAAAAGTTATGATTTTATTTTTTCCCCCCATTGTAACATATATCTAAGGATATTTAATACATTATTATATCCAAAGCTGCATAATGAATGAA
Source organism: Danio aesculapii (assembly GCF_903798145.1). Classification (NCBI taxonomy): domain Eukaryota; kingdom Metazoa; phylum Chordata; class Actinopteri; order Cypriniformes; family Danionidae; genus Danio; species Danio aesculapii. The sequence goes on from NC_079447.1 coordinate 49,751,093, forward strand.
ACGGCTACATATACATTATTGAATTGTTAATATAATTGTATATTTATAAGCTATTGTTAAATACCTATGAATACGTACTGTAATAGTATAGTTAATTACCTGATTATAACTAATAGAATCCCGTCCCAGGCTCATTTTGGATATGTACCCCTGTATGCATTTCTGGATAGCTCGAAATACGTCCCAAAAGGTACATTTTTTAGCAGTTTTTGTGTTCACGAATCCACCAGAGGACGCTGTGTACACTTTTTCAGATCTCAAATTTTTTAGCCGAGTGCCATTCGTGCCTGCTGTTCTCACGTAAATCCACTAGAGGTCGCTGCCAACTGACTGACTCACCAACCGACCAATCGGTAAATATGATGTGCCGCAAGGATCAGTTTGAGGACCACTGCTGCTTGCAATTGTTACTCTGATGATATCCAAAGCTGATTAAAAATGCTAATTATTGTAAAAAAGCATGTTACAAATAAATTGAACAGATTTAAATTGTTTTATGTCTCATAACTTTGCTTTATATATACACATCCCTCACATTTAAGACACAAAAGTGGATATAAAAGATTTATAAAATAAACAATACTTATAACCAGTAAGATAAAAAAATATATATAAAAATCACAGAGAACTATGCAATAAGACAAACAGAAATAAATATTATAAATATAGCAATAGAGTAACTTTTGATGATGAACAAACATGATAACACACAGGGTTAGTATTCATGATCATATTTCCAGTTGGTCTAGCATAGGTTTGTGCACTGTCCATTTTCAGTATTTATTTACATGTTACATACAGTTGCAGTCAAAATTATAAGCCCTAATATTTCTTTTTCAAATGTTTCCCAAATGATGTTTACAGAGCAAGGAATTTTTCACAGTTTTTATGATAATATTTTTTCTTCTGAAGTCTTATTTGTTTTATTTGAGCCAGAATAAAAGCAGTTTTGATTTTAAAGGTCCAACCCAAGCTTATTATTGATATGCACCAATATATACATTTCCGGACAGCGCAAAAATATGTCCCAGAGGACATATTTTTTGGCAGCTTTTGATTTTGCGAATCCACCAGAGGCCGCTGTGTACACTTTTTCAGATCTCAAATTTCTCTCACGAGTGCCATTCACACCTGCTGTTCTCGCGTAAATCCACCAAAGGGCACTGTGTATGCTTTTTCAGATCTCAAATTTCTCTCGCGAGTGAATTTTGTGCCTGCTGTTTTCGCGTAAATCCACTAGAGGCTGCTGTCAACTGACTTGACTGACCCACCGACTGATCCCCCCCACCTATCGCCTTCCCTAAACCCTAACGACAGTGTTTTCAGAAGCAATCCAGAAAAAGAAAAGCCCTCGCGGCAGCCTGACTTTTACCCCGTTTTCATATTTTACCACATTCTCACCCTGTTTTTTACTTTGTCCATTTTTATTTTTTGCCTTTTGCTTCACCTGCTTTCTGGAATCGTTGTTCACCAGACTCGAACCCGTTGTCACAGTCAACTCCTCTCTGCGTCGACGTACGTGGTGAGCTGATGGGCAAACTGGTAACACCTGAAAAGCCGTCTATACGGAGGTCAGCTAGTACCGAAAAAAAAAACGGAAGCTGTCGCAGCGTCATACCGCTCCACATTATTCATTTTAAAGAGGAAATGCAGCCATACGTAGCTCTGGATACATAATTGACACTCTCCAGAAATGTATATAGGGGTACATATTCACAATGAGCCTGTGTTGTTAAGGTCAATATTATTAGCCCCCTTAAGCAATATTTTTTCGATTGTCTACAAAACAAACCACTGTTATACAATGACTTAACCTAGTTAACCCTTTAAATGTCACTTTAAACTGAATACTAGTATCTTAAAACATACATCTAGTCAAATATTATGTGCTGTCATTATGGCAAAGATAAAAGAAATCAGTTATTAGAAATGAGTTATTAAAACTATTATGTTTAGAAATCCGTTAAACAGAAATTGGGGAAATAAATATACAGGAGGGCTAATAATTCTGAGTTCCAGTACAAGAGATGTATTTACTGCTACCTCTCAGGGGCCGTTTCCCTGCGCCCTCCTGTCCCCACCGAAACACTGTCCTCGTATCTAAATATCAATACTTTATTAAGTCAAGAGCCCGCTGATGAATAGCGCAGGACAGAGCAGTTATAAATCACTCTCTGTCTTTATTTAATCAGCCTAATGCACTCTGTCCTTGAGAGGCACACTCACAATGCAGTGAACGGGTTTTTAGGGAAAAAACTCTTTTCAGAGATGGCCTACATAGAGGAAACTATGAAAGTTATGCTCTGAAGTTATGAAATATATATGTTGCTTCTTACTCTGTTGTTGTTTTGATCTGCACTACATCATCCTGGAGAGCAGACGTGCTTTATTAGCGGTGACAGATGATGGGACCGCAGGAGGCTACATCTCTACTTTTGAAAGCTTTGGGGAGGGCGAGATTTTTTGTGGATAAAAGAAAGTTATTGAATGGATGGGTATTGTGCGGAATATTAGTGTGCTGCTCGACAGCTCAATCACGTCGAAAAAGTTTTAGTCCATTCTGCTAAAAGTATTACAGTCGCTCTGGTGATCACAAATAATAACTTGACTGGCAGGAGGTCGATTTTTCTGATGAATCATCTGTTGAACTGCATCCCAATCATCAGAAATACTGTAGAAGACCTACTGGAACCCGCATGGAGCCAAGATTCTCATAGGAATCAGTCAAGTTTGGTGAAGGAAACATCATGGTTTGGGGTTCCATTCAGTATGGGGGCGTGCAAGAGATCTGCAGTGTGGATGGCAACATCAACAACCTAAGGTATCAAGACATTTGTGCTGCTCATTACATTACAAACCACAGGATTCTTCAGCAGGATAGTGCTCCTTCTCATACTTCACATCAAAGTTCCTGAAAGCAAAAAAGGTCAAGGTGCTCCAGGATTGGCCAGCCCAGTCACCAGACATGAACATTATTGAGCATGTCTAGGGTAAGATGATTGAGGAGGCATTGAAGATGAATCCAAAGAATCTTGATGAACTCTGGGAGTCCTGCAAGAACCCTTTCTTTGCCATTCCAGATGACTTTATTAAGAAGTGATTTGAGTCCTTGCAAAGATGTATGGATGCAGTCCTCCAAGCTCATGATGGAGTCAGACACAATATTCATTCTGTTTCCACTGCACCATGACTTTGTATTTTTACACTGTAAATAATACAAGGTTCCACACAATTCCTTCATGCTGTCCCAACAGAAATTGATTAGGTTAACTTAACAAATTAAAGTGGATTGAACAATTAAGTTGTCCCATAAAAACATCTGAAGAATTGTTTTTGAGTGTATCTTCGACAGACCATAAATCCTGTCCAAATCTCTGCCAAAGGCACAAACGCACATAAAAACTTAGAAACTGAATTGGAAACTGGAAAAATATTAACTAAGAGTCCGTCTAAAATGTCCACACATTACAATTAAATCACCTTCAATCATTCATTCATTTTCCTTCAGCCTAGTCTCTGATTTATCAAAGGTTGCCACAGCGGAATGAACCACCAACTATTCCACCATTTGTTTTACACAGCAGATGCCATTCCAGCTGCAACCCAGCACTGGGAAACACCCATACATCTCTAACATTCACACTCTTACACTATGGCCAACTTAGGCCCTGTTTACACTAATACGTTTAAGTTTTAAACGCATAAGTTTTGCTATTGTTACGCCATCCGTCCACACTACGCCGGAGTTTTCGAGCGCTGAAAACTTTTTTTGTAAACGCTGAACTTCATTTTAAAACGCTGCTGCTCCGTGTCAGTGTGGATGGGGGAAAACTGAGACATCTGAAAACAGAGGCGGGGCTGCAGACGTTTACCTATCTGATTGGGGCTTTATCATCAATATTAAGTAGCCTACACACAGTTCAGTCCTGCATCCTCTCCTTCAAAGTTCAGAATTCGCAAGTTTGATATGGAAAACAAACTCCCGAGGACAGGTCGGGTGAATCTTCAAAGGGAACTGTGTACTTTATAACGTCATTCACATCACTCTGACTATGTTGTTTCTATGTCGTAACAATAATATGAAGACATGATATAAGGAACTGCCTATTTTCATTTTGATATTAGCAACTTAACAGACACAAAAAATGTCGAGGTGTTGTGTAGCCGCATATTTATATGAGCGCCAACTTCACTGTATGCATATTTATAACAAAACACAGCCTGTAACATAACTGTCTCCTTTAATTTTCATTGAAAATATGAAACATCCCCTCTCTTTTGCTGAATATCAGTTTTAATAATCAGTAATGGCCATTATAAAGGTGTAATGTACAATAAGTTTATACATTATAGGAAATAAAGGCAAGCAATCAGTCAAATGTGCAGAATCAGTGTACTTGGTTACATTAATTATTAACTTATCTTTACGCTCAGCCAAAACACGTTACCTGAGAACAAGTAATAGATTCAAAAGTCTGAAGTCGGGGAATATGTCATTAGATATAGACAACAAGATGAATTCAATATCACGTTTAACAAATATAGTGAGATTAGATCCAACGGTTGAGCGGTAGATCCTTGATGAACAGTCCCACGAGCACAGCTCTCATCTGGGTAGATATGCTGCAGGGCATGCCAGAGTGTGTGCGGTGTAATGTAGCCACAGAGTTGTTCAGAAACGCTAGGTGTGGACGTGGATCGTTTTCATTCTAAAATGCCGTTTATACACTGAAATGTACTAGTGTAAACGGGGCCTTAGTGTATTCGATTCCCCTATAGCGCATGTGTTTGGACTGTGGGGGAAACCGAAGCACCCGGAGGAAACCCACGCCAACACGAGGAGAACATGCAAACTCCACACAGAAACATCCACTGGCCCAGCCAGGACTCGAATCAAAAGCCTTCTTGCTGTGAGGCGACAGTGCTAACCACTGAGCCACCGTGCTCCCGCATTTAAATGACCTCTGGTTTCTAAAAGCTCCATGTAATATTAAAGCAAGTCTGCTTATGTGTCTGATTCATTGGATTGAAAGGACAGACATGTTTTACACTTGACTTTCTGATTTAAACAAGCACAGAGTGGCGTAATTACAGCACAATTAGCATAAATGCAGCATAATTACAGCTTTTGTCATCACATATTTCATTATGTTTCAGAAAGAGTTTCCAAAACACAGTAGAGTGTTTAGTGTACACTACAGAGTGTGCACAAGACTACACTTGCAGTATCAGCTGAGTGCCAGTGAGAGGTGCTGTGATGTCATCCAAGCATTCTGAGTTTCACAGGCCGTCGTGAAAAGACACGCACACACACAGACACACACACACACACACACACACACACACACACACACACACACACACACACACCGCGCGCGCGCATAGACACTCCAGACATGCAAACACTTACACAGACATGAACATACACATTCACACATGCACACACACACTCTCAAATACACACACAGACATTTACAAACGCACACACACACACACTTAAACACATACACACAAACAAAGAGAGACCCCCCCACACAATCACAGACACACACTTACAAGCACAGAGACACACTCTCAAACTCACACTTACACATACACACAGACATTCACACACCAACACACACAGACACGCACACTCACACACACATGCACACGCCACACACACTCTCAAATACACGCACACACACCTAAACACATACACACAAACAAAGAGAGACCCCCCCACACAATCACAGACACACACTTACAAACACAGGGACACACTCTCAAACTCACACTTACACATACACACAGACACGCACACTCACATGCACACGCCACACACGCACACATACTCTCAAATACACGCACACACACTTAAACCCACACACACAGAGGGAGACACTCACAGAAATCCATATACACACACAGACACTCAGACTTGCGCACACACACACACGCACACGCACACGCGCACGCGCACGCGCACGCACACACACACACAGTTCAGCAGCACTTCTACACTCAGCTTCATGTGAGGTGGATTTCCCAGGTTGTCGTGTTTTGGCGGCAAATCTGTGTTGAACCTACAGATGGTGGCTCAGTTTTGATGACATCACTGGGTTCTTCACACTCGCCAGTTAAACATTACAGCACATCTCTTCTGCTCTGAGCCACAATGCTGCCTATGACACTCCACATATTTTTGGCATGTCTCTGTTCTTCTCCTGCTCAGGGCCCTTCCTGCTCACTAACTGCACACTGACAGAACAAAGAGCCTCTCTCTCTCTCTCTCTCTCTCTATCAGAGTATCTTCATCCGGCCGCTTCCAGCTAAAGCCACTGGTCCTCATGGTAGAGGGGACTAAATCTTCGCCCATTTTTCTATAAATAAAGGCCAGTCTCATTATATCCCTTGTAGTACATTAGTTTTAAAATGTTGCACATAGATCCACAGTATTTTAGTTCAGTGGCCGGGAAGTGCAAAACAACATTACAAAGTGTGAAACACTTTCCACTGAGTGGTACAGTACGGTACGCTTTTATGGCTGTTTCCACTGTCAAAGGGTACATAAAAGCAAACCGTACTGGACCACTTTTTGGTCACCCTTTGCAAAGGGTGCCAAGCAGGACAGAGGGTACCAAAAGGCGGAGCAAGACGCGGACCTGAACGCTATTGGTTTACAGAAATGCATCACTCACAGAAGCAGGGGAATGAAAACAAAGGAACCGCCATTTTTAAAAACACAGGCGAGACATTACACTGTAATACTATTTACATATAATAACAAGCCATGGTCGACCCGAGCTCAATCAAACCTTGACGTCATCTTGATGAACAGCCACAAGGCCAAGAAGAACAAAATCTGCTGTGCCCTGTTGTTGTTTTACGAGCACGTCTAAAAGTGCGAGCGTTTCACTTTCTCCAGGGAGCTCGCAATCGCGTCTATATTTCTAAAAACCTAACTTCTTGAGCTGATGATAATAACGTGCACATGATTATAGAAGTGTTTTCGACACCCGATCCTTTCAGAAACGGACAAACGCGAGAGTGAAGTGTGAAAAAACAAAAAAAGAAGCCAGACAAAACAAAGCAGAAAACTGTTTCAGCAACCTGAATCATGAACAATCTGCCTTGTTTATCATCGCCTTTTTACTATATGAACTGGGAATGACAGAATTACTTTCTAAAAAGAGGTTAGATGTGCTGCTGAAGATTACAGATACACATGAGAGGTTTGCACAGACTGTGGGCTATATTTTGTGTTGTTTTTGAACCCAAATAAGGACTAATCGTCTGCTGTGTGTAGTTTTCTGTAATTGGTAACATATCAGAGACTGTAAGGGTCTGTATGTCTTCATATATGTTGCATTTATTTAATTATTTTATATAATTGCAGACGTTACAGTGGGCTATTTCGTTGGCTATCATTGATCTGCAGTTATAATTAAATCATGTTCATAGAAAGGTTAGTAATGAACATTTATACAGTATTTCTGTGTATAAAGCATCTGCTTAGTGAGAAGTGCTTCCCATATGAAATGTGAACGACCCATACAGCTTTTCTGTAGACATTTCCTCGAGCAACAGAATTATACTTAAAGTTAGTAAACCCACTAACGTAACTTGACTTTTATAATTATGCACATAGTCTGTTTACATAATAATTATAAGGCAATGATTTTTTTTTGTCAATTTTTATAATGCAGCTCTGCATATTTAACTTTGTTAATCACTGTTATCAGGTAAACCAGCCTGATCTCACGAGAAAACGTAAGTATTTTACGTTTAGTCAGTTTAGTGGCTAATTCGTATGAATTCGTACGAGTTCAGTTGCCTGATTTTAAAAAGGAGGCATGGCACCTAACCCCGCCCCTAAACCCAACCGTCATTGGGGGATGAGCAAATCGTACGAATTAGATCATACGAATTCATACGAATTAGCCACTAAATCAAAAAGTTACAAATTGCAGTGAGATTGTGTTGGGTAAACCCAAGAACTTTAACCCAATTGTTAATAGTGGCTAAAAGTGGAGATTACCAGGTCATTTGATACAGGCTCCAGCAGTAGATTCCAAACTAGAAGTGTGTGTGTATGTGTGTGTGTTCAGGTCAGACGGTGTAAAATGCTTTTAAAGTCCACTTGCATAAAGAGGAATTACTCTGGAGCTATTCAGACTGAGATCACAATGACCTTTCCAACACAATGCCTCCCAGCCTACAACTTCCATCATGGCCTGTCAGGTCTGCAACTTCATCTCTCTCCCTCTCTCTCAGGCTCTGTTTCAATCCCTGTGATCTGGCCTGTTTCTACAGTCTCCATATTTATTTAGTTTAGTATTTAGTCTTCAGAAGGGCTTGTCACATTAGCAGTGATTAAACCATTGGGGGTCATCGTGTGTCTGTGCTCTTACTCAACTGCATCGGTGCATGTTTAAAAGCAATATCACATGAGCAGCAGTGCAACATGGCTGTATGTCGGCACTGCTGGGGCACTAAGGCACCGTATATCAGTTTATTTGCATTAAAGAAACACTCCACTTTATTTAAAAAGAAACAGGCTAACTTTACAACTCCCCTAGAGCTAAACAGTTGAGTTTTTAACAGTTTTGAATGAATTCTGCCTATTCTATCTTAACTTAACATGGATCACTTGTGCATTGTAAAAATATCTGTTAATTAAGTTTCTGTATAAGAATTTTCAGTTCATTTAAGGTTGTAAATTGCATTATGGGATGTCGATGTCTGCTATATTGACTTTTGACATTGAAAAATTTGTGACATTTGTGCTGCCCATTACATTACAAACCACAGGAGAGGGCAAATTCTTCAACAGGACAGCGCTCCTTCTCATACTTCAGCCTCCTGAAAGGAACATCAAAGTTCCTGAAAGCAAAGAAGATCAAGGTGCTCCAGGATTGGTCAGCCCAGTCACCAGGCATGAACATTATTGAGCATGTCTGGGGTAAAATGAAGGAGGAGGCATTGAAGATGAACCCAAAGGATCTTGATGAACTCTGGGAGTCCTGCAAGAACGCTTTCTTTGCCATTCCAGATGACTTTATTAATCAGTGATTTGAGTCATTGCAGAGATGTATGGATGCAGTCCTCCAAGCTCATGATGGAGTCAGACACAATATTCATTCTGTTTCCACTGCAGCATGACTTTATATTCTATACTGGACATTATTTCTGTTAAGTGACAAGACTTTTGTTTGAGTAAAGTCAGACCTTACTGTCCTAATAAAATCATTCAAAATCAATGCATGATTATATTTTATTTTGGTCAAATAATCTAGAGGCCTTTGCCTTTCATATAAGCCATTTATGATACCAAATGATCAACTAGAAGTCAAGTTATTATTTGTTGTTCCTAAAACTTAGATATGCGACAAGACTTTTGTCAGGTAGTGTTGCGACATTCAAGGGTACATGATCCAGGAACATCGAATCACCCTGACTATCAGTGAAAACGTTCAAATTCATATGCTTTACATATTCATTCATATGCTTGTCTGTCATGGCCTGTATTTTTTGACTGTTTGGCGTCGTCTTGTGATTGAATAATACACAGGTTAGTATACGTTGCACTAAGCCAGTTTATTTTCTGTCACCTTTGGATTTATTTGGACTGTTTGGCGCCATCTTGTGATTGAATAATACATAGGTTAGTATATGATCCTTTAAGCCAGTTTAATTTCTGTCAGCTTTGCGTTTTTTGACTGTTTGGCTCCACTTGGGGATTAAATAATGCACAGATTAGTATATGATCCATTAAGCCAGTTTAAATTCTGTCAGCTTTGCGTTTTTTGACTGTTTGGCACCATCTTGTGATTAAATAATGCAAAGGTTAGTATATGACCCATTAAGCCAGTTTGCTTTTTGTCAGCTTTACGTTTTTTGACTGTTTGGCATCATCTTTTAAATGAATAATGCACAATTTAGCATATGACCCATTTAGCCAGTTTAATTCCTGTCAGCTTTATGTTTTTACTGTTTGGCGCCATCTTGTGAATGAATAATACACAGGTTAGTATATGATCCATTAAGCCAGTTTATTTTCCATCAGCTTTACGTTTTTTGACTGTTTGGCGCAACTCTGTGATTAAATAATGCACAGATTAGTATATGTTCCAGTAAGCCAGTTTAATTTCTGTCAGCTTTGCACTTTTTTGACTGTTTGGCGCCATCTTGTGAATGAATAATACATAGGTTAGTATATGACCCATTAAGCCAGTTTAATTTCAGTCAGCTTTATGTTTTCTTACTGTTTGGCGCCATCTTGTGATTGAATAATGCACAGGTTAGTGTTACTCCATATCCAGTACGTGAGGGGATGATTGTCATAGTATATAATTATAATTTATATGCCAACTGTCCCAGCTGGAACTCAAACCAGCGACCTTCTTGCTGTGTGGTGACAGTGCTAACCACTGAGCCACCATGTCGCATAATAATATACAATAAATGAGATTGTAAATGACAAAAAAAAAATCATTAGAATAACTAAAAATGGATAATACCTCTAATATTTCTAATAATTACAATAATAAAAAATGTAGATTATTGAAATAAGACAATTGAATTTAGTTAATCGTTTCTCTCTCCCTCTCTCTCCACTGTGTTTCTCTCTGCAGCTGTTGTTTTTCCCCTTCAGAACGTCGACTGATGGAATTGCTGTGTGTTTGTTGAATTGAGAGCAGCTCTTTTCTGAAGGTCCTTTTACTTTCTTTTCTCTCAGATGTCACTCTCTCTCTCTCTTTTGTTGCTATTGTCATCCGCACTGTGGACTGGCATCTAACTTCCCGCTCCTGCACCACTCAACTGATTGCTTTCTCTCTAACAGCACAAAATATGATCCAATTTTACTCTTTCCTGTGCTTTATTCTATTACACGCTTTATCTTATTAGCTGCGATTTCTCAAGGGCGAGGACACAAACCGAAAGCTGTCAAAATGTGGACTGAAGGACGGAGGGCTGCTTTAACCGGCCCACTGTAGGAGCTGGCCAGTGGTAACCGGATGCTCGCGATCCAAGAAAACGGCCCACTATTGGCGCGCACACACACACAGCTGCTCTCCTACAACACACAAACACGGAGGTTTGGCCCGCAGCCCTTCCTGTCCCTCCACACCACACCGGAACCTGCTGATTTATCTCTGCCTATTCTTCAGCATACGGCTCCATGCTGTACAACATATCTGTAAATTGACAGTTTTCCGTATTTTGGGATTCACAAGTGTTTTCCACTTGTTTATGGTTGTGAATTGTATTATGGGATGTTGATCTCTGCTCTGTCAGATTGTGGTGTTAAAAATTCAACTCAACAGTTGAACAATGTGAATTTTGTTGACATTTCAGTAGTTTGAAATAATATAATGTGTAAGAAATAATAATATATAGAGAAATAAGTCTGTAAAATATCAGAAAATGTACTGGCAGTTTATTACAAGGTTTCTGTAGCGTAATATACACTCACCGGCCACTTTATAAGGTACACCTGTCCAACTGCGCAATAACACTAATTTCTAAACAGCCAATCACATAGCAGCAACTCAATGCGTATAGGTATGTAGACGTGGTCAATATGATCTGCTGCAGGTCAAGCCGAGCATCAGAATGGGGAAGAAAGGGGATTTAAGTGACTTTGAATGTGGCATGGTTGTTGGTGCCAGACGTTGGTGATCAAAAACTGCTGATCTACTGGAGTTTTCACGCACAACCATCTCTAGATTTTACAGAGAATGGTCAGACAAAGTGGAAATATGCAGTGAGCGGCAGTTCTGTGGGCACAAATGCCTTGTTGATGCCAGTGGTCAGAGGAGAATGGCCAGACTGGTTTCTGGTGATAGAAAGGCAACAGTAACTGGCAAAAAGTCAAAAACCACTTGTTACATCTGAGGTCTGCATAAGAGCATCTTTGAACGCACAACACGTCCAACCTTGAGGCAGATGGGCTACAGCAGCAGAAGACCACACCAAGTGTCACTCCTGTCAGCTATGAACCAGAAACTGAGGCTACAATTCACACAGGCTCACCAAAAATGGACAATAGAAGATTGGAGAAGTGTTGCCTGGTCTGATGAGTCTCCATTTCTGCTGCGACATTCGGATGGTCGGGTCAGAATTTGGCGTCAACGACATGAAAGGATGGTTCCATCCTGCCTTGTATCAATGGTTTAGGCTGCTTCTGGTGGTGTAATGGTGTGGGGCATATTTTCTAGGCACACTTTGGGCCCATTAGTACCAGTTGAGCATCGTGTCAACGCTGTCCATCCCTTTATGACCACAGTGCATCCATCTTCTGATGGCTACTTCCAGCATGAGTACACGTCATGTCATAAAGCGTGAATCCTCTCAGACTGATTTCTTGAACTTGACTATGAGTTCACTGTACTCAAATGGCCTACACAGTCAGCAGATCTCAATCCAAGGGCACTTTTGGGATGTGATGGAATGGGTGATTTGCATCATAGATGTGCAGCCGAAAAATCTGCAGCAACTGAGAGATGCTATCATGTCAACATGGAGCAAAATCTCTGAGGAATATTTCCAGTATCTTGTTGAATCTATGTCATGAAGGATTAAGGCAGTTCTGAAGGCAAAAGGAAGTCCGACTCAGTACTAGTAAGGTGTACCTAATAAAGTGGCCGCTGAGTGTACAACACCAACCCAGACAAAATATCACTATAAACTATTCAAAATGCTAAAAAAAAGTGACTTTAAAGTTAAAAGTTGTTGGAAGAAAGATCAAGGTCTCATAATGCAAGTGAACACTCTAATAATCTGGGAATAATAAAAAATAAAAACATGAATCTCAAAATATGAAAAACTGTTAATTAAGGCTATTTATTACAGCGCTCTCATCCTCTGTAGAGGTAAACTTCGCACATCCCCCAAAAAAGCCTAAAAATGTACAATAAATAAGCAAAGAAATCAAATGAAGGAATCATAAATATTGTCAAATGACTGGCAGCTCTAAAAAAATAACTACTGATCCTCTAAATGACCATTCAGTGTTGTTTTCTGATATCTCAATAAATACATAAATAAATATAATTGTAAAACGACATTACACTTATTGTTTTGATACCTTTCACCCTTACCCTGAAAAAACAGACAGATTTTTAAGAAAACACCCCTTATCTTCCATTGGCTAATCAGACAGACAGCTCCGCCTCATTCTCATGCCATTGGCTGAGTCAATACTGCTCTGCCTTCTGCTTGTTGTTCAGTAATGCAGCTTGGCTTTCTGACCTCCAGCTGAAAGTAAAAATGAGCTGTGAGTTTGATTGTTCTGCAGCTGCACATGTGATAGACCGAATTTCCCCACAGAGACACAAACACAACCAGAGCTGCGTTCATTCAGAAATAACACAGATTTTCTGTTTGCTTTCACACGCTTGTGCACATTTACTGATAGGCACTACTTGGGAAGATTAAAACTGCTCCATGAGAATAATTACAGCTTGATCCAATATTTATGTTCAGCCTACTTGCCGTACCTCTTGTAATTGGCTAGTTGAATATGATGAGCAGTTGTTAATTAAAAAGAAAATTAATTGAGAACATCATTTAGAGACGCAGACAGATGGAAGTGCATTAGATTGTCCGTTCCCTTGGAGGTACATATGTTACTGCATTGATGCTATAGTATCTATATGTAGGAATATACAGTAGTCAACATTTGAAGTGGATCCCAGCAGACATGCAATGTCATAAGATGTTATCATTAGGTTAGATTTAGACGTCCAATTAACAACGTGAAATGATGTTGACATTCTGTTGATTTTAAGTTGTGTTGGAAAGGGACCAAAATTCAACGTCGAGCCATAATCCTAAATCAACGTCATGTTGATGTCAAACATTTATTTGTCTGGTATGGCAACCAAACCCCAACATCTGATAGACGTCATAGTGGTAACGTCCACACAACGTCAAGCTGTAACATTATTAGATGTTCATATTTTGTTGTTTGTAGGTTGCGTTGGAAAGTAACCAAAATGAAACGTCTGTCTGACATTGGACATTGATGTCGGCCTGACGTAGGGTTCTGAAGTCAACCCAATTTTCATTTACAAACAAAATGCAACGTTCCACAACGTTGTGGTACAACGTCAGTCTGATGTCATTTTGACGTCCTGTGCCTGCTGGGATCAAACTTTTCATCAAAGTTGTCCTAAAACTATCCAGAAACCCCCATTCTTGTCACAAATTTGAAAAAAAATATATATATACACACACACACAGTTAGGTCCATAAATATTTGGACATCGACACAATTCTCACATTTTTGGCTCTATACACCAACACAATCGATTTGAAATGAAACGAACAAGACGTGCTTTAACTGCAGACTGTCAGCTTTAATTTGAAGGTATTTACATCCAAATCAGGTGAACGCTGTAGGAATTACAACAGTTTGCATATGCGCCTCCCACTTGTCAAGGGTCCAAAAGTAATTGTACAATTGGCTTCTAAGTTGTTCCATTGCTGAGTGTTATTCCCTCATCATCCCAATTACAATGAGCAGATAAAAGGTCCAGAATTGATTTCAAGTGTGCTATTTGCATTTGGAATCTGTTACTGTCAACTCTCAAGATGAGATCCAAAGAGCTGTCACTATCAGTGAAACAGGCTGAAAAAACAAAACAAACCCATCAGAGAGATGGCAAAAACATTAGGCCTGACCAAAACAACTGTTTGGAACATTCTTAAAATGAAATAACACACCAGTGATCTTAGCAACACCAAAAGATCCAGAAGACAACGGAAAACAACTGTGGTGGACGACCGCAGGAATGTTATGCAATGACCAAGTCAATCACCTGACCTGAATCTGATTGAGCATGCAGTTCATTGAAGACAGTTGCTGTAGAGGCCTGGCAGAGCACCACCAGGGATGAAACCCAGCGTCTATAGATGTCTATGCGTTCCAGACTTCAGGCTGTAATTGACTGCAAAGGATTTGCAACCAAGTGATAAAAAGTGAAAGTTTAATTCATGATTATTATTCTGTCCCATTACTTTTGGACCCTTAACAAGTGAGAGACATATTTGCAAACTGTTGTAATTCCTACAGCGTTCACCTGATTTGGATGTAAATACCCTCAAATTAAAGCTGACAGTCAGCAGTTAAAGCACATCTCGTTCGTTTTATTTCAAATCCATTGTGTTATATATAGAGCCAAAAATGTTGATGTCGATGTCCAAATATTTACGGACCTAACTGTATATCACTAAGTAAGATGTTTTCTTCTTTAAACAATTGAGTTTCATTTAGCAAGAATGCATTAAGTTGATCAAAAGTAACCTTGTTTATTCTATTATTTAATAATAACGAAAACTAAATCAATAGTCCAAAAATAGACTAATCATCAAAAGGCAGATTAGACAGTTTACGATATTATTATCAGATAGAACTATAGTTCACATTTAGTCATTCATTCCTGTCATTTAGTCCTGTTATTATTGGTCGTCTATTAGATTATCACTAACAGCCCAAATTTTGCCTAGTTTTAGCTAAGACCCCTATGTTTGGATGTCTAGAGGACATCTATTAAACACATAATAGATGTCTACTCAAGCCGCCATAATTTGCCCTCATAAACTTTAATCAAATAACATAACCTTCTCTCCATCTTGAAATTTCTTTTCTTCACTTCCTGGTCACATGGAAATCCTTTAGGGGTGAGGCTATCGGTCCCTTAGGGCAGGGCTATCAGTCATTTATGGCAGGGCTATCAGTCCTGTAGGGCGGGGCTGTCAGACATTTAGGGCAGGGCTATCAGTCCTGTAGGGCGGGGCTATCAGTCATTTAGGGCAGGGCTATCAGTCCTGTAGGGCGGGGCTGTCAGTCATTTAGGGCAGGGCTATCAGTCCTGTAGGGCGGGGCTATCAGTCATTTAGGGCAGGGCTATCAGTCCTGTAGGGTGGGGCTGTCAGTCATTTAGGGCAGGGCTATCAGTCCTGTAGGGCGGGGCTATCAGTCATTTAGGAAAGGGCTATCAGTCCCGTAGGGCGGGGCTGTCAGTCATTTAGGGCAGGGCTATCAGTCCTGTAGGGCGGGGCTATCAGTCATTTAGGACAGAGCTATCAGTCCTGTAGGGCAGGGCTATCAGTCATTTAGGGTGGAGCTGTCAGTTCATCAGGGCGTGTCTCGTTTCTGCTCTGTATTCCACCATTCGTCAATCTTCCTTTATTTTGTAAGCAACGCCCATCTTTCAACAATCCAATCAGTTCCCGAAGAACGAAATCATGCACCACCCTACATTTTTTTCTCATTGAAAGACCATTTCAAGTGGATATACATCATGATCACTGAAAAAGGAACAATCTTTACTTCTGTTTCATGACGACTTTAAACACATTCCAATAAGCATTCATTCATTTGGCGGATGCCCTTCCAGCCACAACCAAGTACTGGGAAACATCCATACAAACTCATTCACACACCCACTACGGACAATTTAACCTACCCAATTCACCTATACCACATGTCTTTGGACATGTGGGGGAAACCGCAGAACTCCACACAGAAATGCCAAATGACCCAGCCGAGGCTCGAACCAGCAACCGTCTTGCTGTCAGGCGAACATGTTAGTGCGTCACTGCGTCACCCTTTATTTCAATAAGCAATATAAAATAATAGAAATATCTCAAAATCACTCAGAATGGAGATGATTCTACTTTATAACTCTAAAGTGGAAAAGTACCAGGTGTAGAAAAAAAAGAGCGAAGAAAAATACACGAGCAGTCTTTTTAGTGCCTAAATCACCCAGTGAATACACCAGAATTTGCTTAATTGACACTTGCAGTTAAAACAGCAGGCTAAATTTAGCCATAGTAATGAGTGCAAAGATCACGAGCTCTATTCTTTGTGTGAACACCCGCAGGTTAAAATTAGACTACAGGTTATTTCGGTAGAAGAAGGAGGGAAGCAGCCTTTCCTGGATGTGAGGGAAAACACTCAGGGTCACAATGGCCCGGGAGAGTGAGAGATGGAGATAGACTGGTGTGTGTGTGTGTGTGTGTGTGTGTGTGTGCAGTATGCAAACATGCATCAATTCAGCTGCAAACCACCTATGGGAGAGTGCAAAGCTTACAGTCATAGAGAGTTTCCTGCACATGAGGTTTCATGTTAATTGGCTTTGAGAGAGGGAAGTAGTGCAAGTGTCCCTGGTGCCAAAACTCTGCATATGTGTGTGTCTGTGTGCATACCAATGCAGGCTCTGTCGAATAAAATCTTCATCTGTTCTGTGGCTTATAAACAACAGTAACACTAAGCAGAGCGGGTATGGAGCCAGATCAGTCTCACAAATAATGCATTTGCCAAACTCAAACTCATACATGCACTGCGTGATTTACATTTACAAAATCAAATTCATGAATGGATTTGTGTATTTACGAATGATTTTGTATTTGTGTATTTCGAATTTAGTTAATTTACAAATTGCGTTTTGTGTATTTATTAATTGGATTTGTGTATTTATGAATTGTGTTGTGCATTTCCAAATTGTCTTTTGAATTTCTGAATTGTGTTTTGTGTATTTATGAATTGTGTTTAAATGTACAATTTATATTTGTGCATTTATGAATTGCGCTTCGAATTTACGAATTGTGTTTTGTGTATTTATGAACTATGTTTTGAATTTATGAATTGAATGTTTATTTATGAATTGGATTTGTGCATTTCCGAATTGTGTTCTGAATTTCCAAACTGTGTTTTGTGCATTTATTAATTGTGTTTTAAAAATGACTAATTGTGTTTTGATTATTTATGAACTGTGTTTAAATTTATGAATTATAATTGTGCATTTACGAATAGCATTTTGAATTCACAATTTATATTTGTGCATTTATGAATTGTGTTTTGAGTTTACGAATTGTGTTTTGAATTTACGAATTGTGTTTTGTGTATTTACGAATTGTGTTTTGTGTATTTACGAATTGTGTTTTGTGTATTTACGAATTGTGTTTTGTGTATTTACGAATTGTGTTTTGTGTATTTATGAATTGCGTTTTGAGTTTATGAATTACATTTTGAATTTACAAATTGCGTTTTGAGTTTACGAATTGTGTTTTGTGCATTTACGAATTGTGTTTTTAATTTATGAATTAGATTTGTGCATTTACCAATTGTGTTTTGAATTTACAAATTGTGTTTTGTGTATTTATGAATTGTGTTTTGAGTTTACGAATTGCGTTTTGAGTTTACAAATTGTGTTTTGTGTATTTATGAATTGTGTTTTGCGTTTACGAATTGTGTTTTGCGTTTACGAATTGCGTTTTGAGTTTACGAATTGCGTTTTGAGTTTACGAATTGTGTTTTGTTTATTTATGAATTGTGTTTTGCGTTTACAAATTGCGTTTTGAGTTTACAAATTGTGTTTTGTGTATTTATTAATTGTGTTTTGCGTTTACAAATTGCGTTTTGAGTTTACGAATTGCGTTTTAGGTTTACAAATTGTGTTTTGTGTATTTATTAATTGTGTTTTGCATTTACGAATTGCGTTTTGAGCTTACGGATTGCGTTTTGAGTTTATGAATTGTGTTTTGTGTATTTATGAATTGTGTTTTGCGTTTACGAATTGCATTTTGAGTTTACAAATTGTGTTTTGTGTATTTATTAATTGTGTTTTGCGTTTGCGAATTGCGTTTCGAGTTTACGAATTGCGGTTTGAGTTTACGAATTGTGTTTTGTGTATTTATGAATCGTGTATTGCGTTTACGAATTGCGTTTTGAGTTTACAAATTGTGTTTTGTGTATTTATTAATTGCGTTTTGAGTTTACGAATTGTATTTTGTTTATTTATGAACTGTGTTTTAAATTTACGAATTAGATTTGTGCATTTACAAATTGTGCTTTAAGTATTTATCATTATATTTTGAATTTATGTATTGAATGTGTGCATTTATGAATTGTGTTTTGATTTTAAAAATTGGGTTTTGAATTTACGAACTGAATTTTGTACATGTGAATTGTGTATGAATTTTACTGATCTGGCTCCATAGACTGGATGTATTGAGAGGCAGATTTCACACACGCACGCACACATGCACACACAAGATCTATAACAGATGAAAATAAACCAGTATGTTAATTCTGATAGAGTTATAAGATTACAGGTAATGTAATAAGCTCCTCAATCAAGTGTAATAAATCTCTAACATTTAAAACTCATTCATAATTTGTAATTTTAATCAAAGTGTCTTGCTTGGAAAAACAAACATGAGCACATTTAATCATGCTAAGCATTCTGACATTTACTGGACTGTGAAGGACTGTGAAAGGGAAGGATAAGCTTAAAGATATTTCCTTAAGAAACAAAATACAGTCAAACAAAAGTTTAAAGTACTATGCGGCATATAGCAACATCGATTTCACATAAATTCAATACTAATTACACTTTAAGCTAAGGCATAAAAAACATTTAAAAAACATCCCAGATACACTGTGACAAATTATATGATC